>NC_056727.1:513577951-513877951 GCF_019279795.1 Protopterus annectens | reverse complement strand
CTGGTTAAGCCTGTGTGGTGGTAGTTGCCATGGTCTGTGGAGGCATCTCCTTTGTGGAGTGGGACCACTGTTGCCGTATGCCAGTGTTCAGGTACATATCCTGTAGCAAGACTAAGGTTAAATAGCAGTTGTATATATGGGTCCAGCCCGTTCTGGAGTTCACATAGCATGCAACTGGAGATACCAGCAGGTCCCATGGATGATGTGTACTTGTCTTTGCTGAGTGTGGCTCTCACATGGACATCCAAGATGACAGTGAGGTTACATACAGCAGTGATAACTATCTTGTTTTGGGGGTGAGGGACGGGGTAAATCGCACTGAAGCTGTCCGGAATGTTGCCAATATCTGTCAGGTCACTGGAATATATGTTGTTGTGTACCAACTCTGAGCATATCCGAGGGTTCACAACCAGGTGTCTGACATAACTGAAGAAAGCAGTGTGGTTACCTTCATTGTCTTTGGTGATTTATGTCCCCAAGTTGACCTTGCATGTCTTTATGAGATAATGTAGCTTTCTACTAGTGCTGATCACAGCTGTCTTCCCTTTTGGAGATGTAGCTCTGTCTTGCATTAGTAACCCTCATCTGTCATACAGTTTGTTTATGGCTGGGGTCCACCAGACAGGACACTTTCCCTTTGTGGAGAGGGTCCTGTTTTCAGTTGTGATTGTATGGTCCATGCTGTCTGACATCTAGCTAAGGGAGGTCATTCTGGTTCTGCAGTTATCTTTCATCAGCATTAGAAATGACGACAACAGCCGCTGTGGGTGTACCTCATGCACACACATCCAGCACCTGTAAAGTCCACAACAGTACCTCACCAGGAGTATGACAGAGCTGGAACACATGTAATGTGTAGTCTGATTAAACAGAGTGCAGCTCCACACACTGCCATGCTCTCCACCCAGATGCAAGCTGTGCCTGATGTAGAAAGCCATGTCCAAGCTGGAATCAATGCACATGCTGCACCTTGTACAATCTGAATGGTAGGGAGCTATGCACATGAGGGACCTGAACCCCAGCACTGACATATATAGGACAGGCTGTACTGCATTATCCAAAACACAGAAGCCACCCCCACATGAGTAAACTACCAGTACAGGTTGTCCATAGAGACACTGGTTGAGTTCCCTCAACAGGAATCCTAATGAGTGGATGGGAGATGGGAGGTTTACCCTGGGTATCAATGTTATGTCACAGGTAGACAGAGGCACAGTATACTAAACAAGACATATGACATGGCAAACTACGCTTACAATGTGTTGATGGACAAACACATTCTCCGACTAGCATTAGGTCAAGATACCTCTTGAACACAGCCAGCAAGGTGCTCTGCCTCAAATGGACCAGGATTGTATTCCACAGCATAGGAGTCTCAGTGATAACTCCATCCCTCCAACATGTCCTACATACATCCCTGCTAAGGTGTAAGTCACCTGCACTAGTGGTTCAGGTGGATCTTCTGAGTCTGAGGTGGAGCATGTCCATTAATCTCTGTTTGGACATGGCCTCGCATGTCAGGCACATGTCACCTCTAAGCAGACGGTATGTGAGTGAATAGAGTGTGAGTGTCTTCAATCTGGCAGCATATGACAGCTGTTGGGGTTCCTTGATCCTTTAGGTGGGGGACAGTCAGGGTGTCTCCAATTGCTGCAGATGTTGGGTGAGATACAGCCAGAATAGGGCATTCGACTCGATCACCGGTCTGATAACTGAAGAGTACAGGGGAACAATGACCCACTAGATCTGGATGTGAATCCCATCCTGATCAGGTGGGCAATGTAGAAGGTCTTCCTAGCCACTTTAGCAATGTGTGTCTCAGAAGAATGGCGACTGTCAACCTGGGTCCCCAGGTCCATGATAACCTCCTCTGTGCTTAGAGGATTGCCACCTATATGGTAGCTTGGGGTCACCTTGCTTTGCCTGAAGGGTATGTCTACACATGTTGTGCACTTTGACTTCAGGCCATGGCCCTGGCACCAGCTATCAGTTACTGTGAGTCCCTTCTGAAGGATATCTGTGTGTGATGCACTGTCCACTATGGTGCCCAGTGTGCAGTCATCTGCTAACATTGTCATCCAAAGTCCTCCCATGTTGGCCTGTACTTCTGGGAAGTACATGACAAACAATGGGGGCCAAGGACTGAGCCCTGTGTGACACCACCTGTGACCAGCCTGGAGTCTAACATAGTGCCAGCAACTCTAACCCTGTGGGTCCCGTCCTTAAGCCAGTTTGCAACCCATCTTGTGACATATGGGTTTACATTTCAGTTGTTAGGGTTTTCCACAATACCTGAGTGGGGTATTGTGTTGAAAGTGTTGCAAGGCCAAGGTAGGCTGTATGGACTGCCTTTCCCCAACAATGGCCTAAGTGACCAATTTGAAGATGTCAACCCAGTACAAAAGGCATGATCTGCCCCTGACCAAGCCAAAATGGGATGGGTACAATGTCTGCATGCCCCTATATCTTTGTTTATGAGCTCAATTATGATCCTCTCCATAGATTTGCAGACTACACTTGTTAAGCTTATGGGGCAGCAATTAACAGGGTCTGTAGAGGCACTGCCTTTGTGCAGATGTGCACAACTGGACCCTAACCAGGCTGTTGTGCACACTATGGAAATGTAAAGCAGTGATAGGACTAAAGCCCAGGATACTGACAACCACAGTGAAAGTACTGAAACACTACACTAGACAGTGCTACAGTGTTAGGTCAGTATGAACGGATGTTGACAATTGTGTGCAAAGTATCCCATGCAAAACCTGCAGGCACAGTATACTCCCTGTTTTGTTCACACAAAAAGCATTCGGACAGTAACTACACAACATGGCACAGAACACACAACCATAAACTGGAGGTATTTGTTGAAGGTCACACTCATCCACAAATGTGATGGGCTGCAGAGTTCAACATATGTAAAGCCCACACTGGGCATGCTCACACACTTAGATAAATGAGACATCTTTCACACAACATGCCATGGGAAGGCTGAACTGGGCATGCTCACACACTTGGTCCAAATGTTACCCCTAGCAAATGTGAAAACACACCAGAGGATGCTCATCCCCCTTTCTAGACACTGATCATGTAAGCACCCTATAAGTATATTGGAGAAAAGGATTCTTTCAGTAATCCGAATAGCGTGCCGTGCTAATGCGTCCGTCTGTAGGATCATAACATAGTTAGGTAGGGGTTTGAATCCAGCAGGGGCAAGTGTGTGTTAAGGGGGGTAAGTGTGTATGAAAGAAGCATCCCTTTTGGCAACTGGGAAAACACACCAGAGGATGATCATTCCACTTTCTAGACTCTGATGATGTCAGCACCCTATAAGTATATTGGAGAAAAGGAGTCTCTCAGTAATCCGAATAGCGCGCCGTGCTAATGCGTCCGTCTGTTGTGTCATAATATAGTTAAGTAGGGGTTTGAATCCAGCAGATGGTAAGTGTGTATGAAAGAAACATCCCTTTTGGCAACTGGGAAAACAGACCACAGGATGATCATTCCACTTTCTAAACTCTGATGATGTCAGCACCCTATAAGTATATCAGGGGAAAGGAAATCCCCCAGTAATGCGAATAGCGCGCTGTGCTAATGCGTCCGTCTCTAGTGTCTTAACATAGTTAGGTAGGGATTTGAATCCAGCAGGTGGCAAGTGTGTATGACAGGGAGTAAGTGTGTATGAAAAAAACATCCCTTTTGGCAACTGGGAAAACACACCACAGGATGATCATTCCACTTTCCAAACTCTGATGATGTCAGCACTCTATAAGTATATCGGGGAAAGGAAACCCCCAGTAATGCGAATAGCGCGCTGTGCTAATTCGTCCGTCTCTAGCATCTTAACATAGTTAGGTAGGGGTTTGAATCCAGCAAGTGTGTGTGAAGGGGAGTAAGTGTGTATGATTGATATATCCCTTTTGTCAACTGGGAAAACACACTACAGGATGCACATACCCCTTTCTAAACGATATCACAATTATGTATGGCTTTTGATTACAGACATGCCATGTGTGTTGTGCACACACACAGAATGCCCATGTGTGTGGGTTGTCCCTCACAATAATGCATGACATTGATTACACCGGTTATGGCAATGAACACATGATGTATGTGTGTGCCAAATACACATATGTACCTGTGACTTTCAATAGTTACCATGTGTGATGCCTGCCACATGTGAATACATGGTATTTGCACAGGGTAACATTATGACCGTGGTCTTCTGTGCAGATGCTGCATGTGGGATGTGTATATACAGTGTGAGATGTAGATGCTATCAGCCTAGTAGTGAGGGATGCACACCTGGTCTGGGGCATAAAGTCTACATGTTGTTGATGTACAGGAGCTGCATGTTCTCACCTGTTGTGGGAGTGGTAAGACAGTATTCCATAGCAATGCAGTGACTGCATGCTAAGAACCATTCAGCTAGGGTGTTGTAGCTACACTTATTCATTAGCATTCAGTAATTTGTCAGAATCCCTGGTGAGGGTTTGATGCCAACCAAGGTCAGGGGTCTACCAGCCTGTGTCACTTGCTCAGTGATCCCTTCCATGTTCCCTATCATGTATCCCAGTGAGCGACATCCCACATCAGCTGTGGTGGCATGGACAATGACTGAGTCATATGTGTCCATGCATCTGACTGACTTGTATGTTGTTGTTACAGTTTGGCCATGTGTTTCCATCTCATACATGTGATGTACATCAATGGGTAGGGGATAGGGTTGACTGTGTACATGTGGCAGCTGTGACATTACTACATGACACACATATTCCACAACTGTACCATAGAGGTGACTGACAACTGACCTTTGCACATGCTACCGTAGTATTGAGATTACATTGGTGATTGACAGCACATAGGGCCAATGGTGAAAAAGAGACATAGGTCCATAGGTTCGTACAGGGAAATCTGCCCAGGGCATGTATCCACCTAGCCAGAATGTGTGTGCCTTTCAACATGCATTGTGAATCTGTCTTGCTATGCCCTTTTCCAAGGTTAGTATACTGTGCCTCTTTCTCACAGTGACACAAGTGATACCCAGGGTAACCCTACAATGTCACATCCAGTCATTAATATCACTCTTGAAGATAGTCACTGAGTCAGTCTGCCTAACCTCTATTGGGATAATAATCAGGAATGAAGGGAGCCTCTGAGTTGTGAATGTGCCCCTCCACCATGTCCTATGTATATCACTCCTGAGGTTCAAGTATTTCCAGCGTGTATCCTGGTGGGATCTGGATATTCTGAGATGCAGCATGGCCATTACATGAGGGTATGACCTGGCCTTCTATGTCAGGCTCAGATTGCCTATGAAGAGGCAGTATGTCACTGAGTAGAGCTGCTGCTACTTTAACCAGTCAGTATGTGGCATCTGTTTGAGCACTTTGATCCCTTGTCGAGGTACATATGTGGTAGCTCCAGTTGCTGCAGGTGTCTGGTAAGGTGCATGCCGACAGGTTCATCATAGTCAATTATGGGCATGATGAGGGATGAGTAAAGGGGCACAATGTCCTCCCCTGGCCTACATGTGGATCCCATGATGATGTGGCCCATATAACATGCTTACCTAACCACTTTGTCCATGTTGTTGTCAAATGGTAGAATGCTATCAACCTGCGTACCCCAAAGTCCATAATTCCTTGGTCTGCACTTACTGGATTAACACATATGTGGTACGTTGTGGTCACTTAGTGTTTGACAAAGGGGATGACTATACTCTTTCTGTCATTCACGTTGAGGCCATGGCTGTGGCACAAGTTGTGTGTTTGCAAGAGTCCCTTTTGGAGGATGCGTGTGTTAGCTGGTGAGTTGATTATGGTGTTCGGTCTGCAGTCACCTGCGACTTGCTGAGCCACAGTACTTCCATGTTGGCCTGTACCTATGATAAATATATAATGAAGATGATAGCTCCCAGGGCTGTGCCCTGTGGGACACCACTTGTACCAGGTTGGAGGCTGACATAGCTCCAGCAATTCTACCATGTGTGTTCTGCCCTTGAGCCACTGTGCAATACCCATAGTGACATAGGGGTTAATATGTACACTGGTGAGCTTCCCTAGAATGCACAAGTGGGGTATTGTATCCAAGGCTTATGCAAGGTCCAGGTAGGCTGTGTGGACCTCCTACCCCTTGACAGTGGCCTTGGTGACTGTTTCAAAGAAATCAAACAGGTTTGATAGGCAGGATTTGCCATTGACAAAGCCAAACTGTGTATGGTGACATGTCTGTAGGTCCACAATATCTAGATATGTGAGGTTCATGATGATCCTTGCCATAGGTTTGCAGACAAAGCTAGTCAGACATATGGGGCGAGTAGTGTCCAGGATCCGTGACGGCACCACCTGCATGTTGAGGTACCACTGTTGCTGTATGCCACTCTCTGGCCACATATCGTGTATTAAGGCTTGGATTGAACAGTGGTGTTATGTCTGGGTGTAGCTCTTCTTGTGGTTCATGTAGGACACAGCCTGGGACACTGTCTGGTCCCATTGATGCAGTGTTTATTGCTTTGGGAAGGGCATCTCTTACCTGAGCATCTGTGATGTCAGGGGAAGCACTGTGCTGAGACATATTTTCCCTTTTGGTGTGGTGGGGAGAGAAGGCAGCATTGAACCTGTCCACTAGGATGATGGCAATGTCTGTGTGTTTTATATTTTGTGTGACATATTGGATTACCTCTGAGCATATCTGGGTAGTACCACCCAGGTTACTAACATAACTACAGGCAGCCTTGTGATTATCCTCAGTGGCTTGTGGAATCCTCTCTCAAAGATGGCCTTAGACAATCATATGGGTGCCTGTAGTTGTCTTCCAATACTCATCAGTGGTGCCTTCACATTTTGGGAGGTTGTTGTATCATGTAGTGGCGTCATCCTTCTATTGTATAGTGTGTTTATGGTTGGTGTCCGGCGCCCAGGACATCTGCCTTTGGAGAATTGGGTCATGCTTTCATATGTGGCTTCATGATCCATGCATTCCTGAATGTGTCCACAGAATGCCTCTATACAGGTATCTGCAGTCTGGTCCATATTTTCAACAGGCCTTGGGCCTTTGAAGGTTTCCACATCATTTATGAGGGGTGTGCACTTGCTTGACATGAGCTGTTGACAGATGTGCCACCCTCCAGACAGAGCAAGGTGAGGGTCACAGTCAGCTACCTGTTGGGTGATAGAATGTGCCACATAACACAGGCACACAGGTCACTCCACAGCAAGTACAGCTATGAGGCAGACATTGTCCATGCTGGTGCAAACAACCTGAGACGTACCTCCCTGGACCACATGGAAAGAGACACAGAGGAGCTCTTACAGCACCCTCTCAAACTCAGGACTCCCACACAGCCTTCATGCTGACACAGGAGAGTTTAGATTACTCTGCAAACACCATCATACTGGGTGATGCCAGCTACCCAAACATAGACTGTGAACATTACACAAGCCACAATACCCAAGATCTAAGGTTCCCATTGATCAGACATTCTTTGGCTATGGAACAGGTAACCAACCTTCCCACAAGAGGGGCAGATATACTAGACCTGATCTTTACAAACATGAGTACAAACTGCTCACCACTGGGAGTATATCCCTCATTGTTGCAATCAAACCATATACTAATCACACTGGATTTCTGGATCCCCCACATATGCAAACCTCCAACACATCTATGTGTGTGTGTGGGAAATGTCCCTATTAGCAACCGTGACAGTATCGTACAGGATGCAGATCCCCCTTTTGAAACACTGATGATGTCAGGACTGTATAACTATATCACCTGTAGTAAAGTCCTCCAGTAATTTGCATAGTGCGCTCTGCTAATGCGTCTTTCTTCAGTGTCATAACGTAGTTATGTAGGGGTTTGAATCCTGCAAAGGGAATGTATGAGTGTGGTTTATGTGTGTGCACTATGCTGGGAGGGTTAACTGCCTTTTGCCAACTGGGAGAACACACTACAGGGTGCACATCCCTCCTCCTACACACAGATGATGTCAGCACCCTCTAAGTACAGCATTAGTAAAGATTTCTCCAACTACTGCAAATAGCACACTCTGCTAATGTGTCTGTTTCTACTGTCATTGCACAGTTAGGTATGGGTTTGAATCTTGCAAATGGAAAGTATGTGTTTTACTGTTGGTGGGGTTAATGTGTGTGCACAATGATGGGGTGGGATGTGGCTTTTGCCACATGGGGCTATGCACTGCAGGGTGGTCATTACCCTTAACAAGCAGTGATGTTGATAGCACCCTATACAAACAAAACTACAAAACAGAAGGTGGTGGTACTGATAACACATGTAAGGTAACACTTCTTCAAGTAATGTCCACAAAACGGAGTAGGATAATCAAACAATTCTTTTATTCTATACAGACAACATGACAACAAACAACTAACTGCCAGTACTCAGTATAGTGTTACATGCTACTGTAACACGCACATGTACCCGAATATACCTAGATAGTGTTCTGAAGCCTGAATGTGGCAAGTGTGTGGATGTGGGATGTGTCTGTGTGTGCATTTCCGTATGGGAAACATGTTTGATGTGGCAATCAGGGTACTACAGTACCTGATGCACATTACATCTTCCAACTGATGAGGTTGCCTGCACCCTGTGAGTACAGGTAGAGAAGGGGATGCCAGTAGTAAACAACATAGTGCACTTCTGAAATGTGTACCTGTCATGTATCAACAGCTACTCATGTAGGGTGATAAATAATGGGAATGGCAGGTGGCGTGTGCATGTGTGTGGGTAGCAGGGTGTGTATAAATGCATGTGTGACAGAACAGATACATGTAGCTGAATCTACATAACAGCACAAGATGCATTGCCATAGTCAATGTTAGCATGTGATGGTGTGCAGCTGGTACACTTTGTTAAGTAGTATGGGTGCAGATAACAATTGAGGACATTCATACAGTTACTGCAGCAGGACTGCTGGGATATACACACATTTATACTGCAACAGTCAACAGTTACCAACATGTTACTACTTATACACATCTATGTAGTCACCCTGTGCATCAGCAACGTGTTTACCTTTACCTGCACCGATGTTGTAGTATGCAGGAGGTGGCACAGTGTCATCATATGCACAGGGTGTGGGTTAGGTATGCCCAAGCTGGCCACTGGTAACACCAATTGACATGTGTGTGTATGTGTGTTTGTGAGGGAAGCAGTACAGGGTGGACCATTGTTGGTGCAGTGTGTGTGTGTATGTGTTTGCCCTAGGTGTTAGGTTTCTGCATGTGTGTAAGCACGCACACAGTCCCACATAATGGCTGCCATGTACAGGGTTTTGTGGACAGCCACAGACTGCACCTGTCAGGTCATCCAGATCAGTGTCTGTGGGCACGGACACGGTACCTGTGCCTGGCAGGGGTGCTACGGGCCGTATCCGGTACTAACCCAGACTGGGTACTGTCATCGGAAGCAGGGGTGTGTTGACTGGACACAGTTCCCTGTTGGGACTGTCCAGAGCCACATGCACGTGGTCTCCTGGTGCGTCTGGATGACAGCACAGACCCAGCATTGCTGGGGCTGGTGCTGGCACTTGAGGCGCGTGAGTGGGCCTGTTGTCGTCCGCGGCCACTGCCAGCTGGTGCTCTTGCTGGCATACGGCCACGTCGACGTCGCAAACGCACACCATCGCCCTGGCCCATGGACATCTGGTTGTGGAGCAGCTGTTCTATGCCCCCACAACGTCTGTCAACGACATCTGTGAAGTTACGGATAGCATTCGCAACATCACGCATGCCATCTGTCATGGCTATGCAGCATGCTCTCAGCTCCCTCAGACCCTGTCTGGTGTACCTTTCCATACATGCCTGTGCCTGCATGACAGTTCTAAACATAGTGGAAGTTGACATACCTCCTTGGGCACGTCGGCCAGAGGCAGTACGGCCACGGATGCCCCACAAGAACCCATGGGTGACTGTCTGCGTGGTACCATTGGAGGCCTCTGCTCATGGCTGCCTTGTGGGGATGCATGTACCACAGGTACCACATTACCCTGATCTATGCCCACTGCTGAC
The DNA here is from genome assembly GCF_019279795.1 of Protopterus annectens. Taxonomy (NCBI): domain Eukaryota; kingdom Metazoa; phylum Chordata; order Ceratodontiformes; family Protopteridae; genus Protopterus; species Protopterus annectens. The sequence goes on along the minus strand of NC_056727.1, from coordinate 513,867,923 downwards.
TGTCCATCACCTAGGGACAATGGTGACAAAGGATGTAACGGCAGGATGACTGTGCGCATTGACTGGGTTGAAAGCTGTGTACTGTCAATTGGCTGACCAATGGCGGACCCAGACACACCTTCCTGCACCATTACAGACATTTCATCATCATCAGTACCTGGGGCACAAGATTCAGGTTCCCTGCTGCAGGTCACCAGAGCAGCACCAGAACCTACGGGAGGAAAACATGGAACACAGATTACAGTCTCAATACATATTTGAAAGAGATGCACTTCAATACTAATGCACACATTCAGAAATGGACACATGCACTCATGGACACTAACACACATGCACACTTGGGCACAGGCACACTTGCACACATGCACACCCACAGTAAACACACACATCAGTACCGTGTTACACTACTCAATTTACTACCTGTCAATTACAGTTATTGTGAACACAGTCACCAGCCAGTCTACTACAGAGTTACACTACTCTTCCTAGTTTTATAAATTGTTTTACAGATAATGTTAAAAAGACTCACCAGCATGTATGGCCTGCCTCATTGCTAGATGGGAGGGACCTGGAAGTGTGAAGAGAGTAATGTCAGTGGGCACATGTGTGCCATTCGTTTTGCACATCATACAGTACAGTAGTACACTAGTTCCCTTATACACATCAGCTGCACATCATGTCTGTATATATATCATGATGACAGATACATACCACATGCACACCTTATGCGTGCATGAAGTAACAGCGTACAGAACAGTCATATGTACATACCAGGAGTTAACTCTAATCTCACCCTTACCTCTCTTCAAACGTCAACTCAAACTGTACTTCCAAAACCACTGGCTTTGTTCTTCTTGGAGTCCAGGCTAACGTCCCTCTCCCTACCCTCTCTTCACCTTTAACCCCTCATTGTGCATAGAAACTAGCTTCTACCCTGTTTCTTTCACCTTGATGTCCTTCTATGCTCTGACCTACTTCTCCCATCCCTCCCACCTCCTCTTGACTGTCTTCCTTCTTTTCCTCACTTCCCTTCTTGACTCCTGCCTCTTCCATATCATTGTATGTGTCATACTCCTTCTACTTCTCTACCCTTCTGAGCCCTAACTATTATGTATATGGCTTTTGCCTTATTGCATAACTATTATGCTTTAGGTAGGATTGCTTTGAAACCAACGGTACATTGTGTATGACTCTAAACTGTTTGACTTCCTTACATGTATGTTGATTTAATTAACAGGCTGGTGTAAAATTCTATTATGTTAGCTGTCTGTATTGACAACTTGTCTGTCTGCCTTTATTATGTTATGTGTGGAGCTTTTCTCCACAGGCCTCTACTGAAAATGAACTTATATCCAGCTAGACTATCTGGGTCAACAAATGTAAAAGTAATAACAATAAATGAATATGGCATCTTACCTGCACGCTCGCTGTCTTGCTGCTGTGTGGATCCAACCTCCATCAGGATGCATGATTGTTGCTGTTGTTCTGGGGCTGGATCCACAACACTTAGCAGTAGCCCCTCCTGTCTGGTGAGGGGGGGATGTGTGGCCACCCCCCCACCTGTGGCAACCTGTTGTCTGTGGATATCTGCAGCATGCTGGCGGACATTTCTTATCAAATCACTGCAGTGATGTCTCACCTGCTCATATGTCCTATCATGCATGCCAACATCATTTATCCTGCTAACGAGATTTTGCCACAGTGCAGACCTCTCCTGCTGATTCTGGGTGGTGCGTGAGAACAGGATGGCATAGTCACGCACCAGGCTCTGGTGGATCACGTCATCCTCTGCAGCAGAGTAGGCAGGATTCCTTTTAGGTGCCATGTCTATCTGGAAAGGTACACAAACAGGTTATCAGCATAGTATCTCAACAATACATGGTACACATTCTATACAGGGAGTGTTAACTTCTACTTATTACTGATTGGTTAAAACCTGATTACAGTGTAGCTATCATTCTATGTCATTTGTACTAAGTACTTGGCCTTCAGACCAGTTGTTTTACATTAGGGAGGTTGGTGGCAAGCACTGTGGTGGCAGGACACATATCTTTCATCCATTGAAGTTGGGAACTGCTGATTGTGGGCCCAGTGTACAAGTGTATTACTTCTGGTATGGGCAGTTGGCCTTCAGGCCAGTTATTTAACATTAACGAGGTTTGTGGTCTGCACTCATGTGTGACAATAGGCTGTACTCTGCCATTCATAGCTGGGGACATCTGGTTTCAGGTTTATAGTGCCTGCATATCTGAGCTGTATCTTACTGACATTGCTACACCTTGTTTGTTGTAGCAAACACTACATCCAGGCCTCCTGGATCTACCTTTATTTATATGCTTGTTATCTGTTAGCTTGTTATTTCACTGGTATGCTACTTCCACATAGTACACATCTTCTCAACACATCTGTGACTCACTACTGTTATCTGCATTGCTTACTGTACGTACTTCCATGTTACACATGACAGCAAGTGACTGCTTGTCATTGTTGCATTTACTTAATTGTGACACATTGCACTTAGGTTACCTGGCATTTGCTCACTGACACTTTTATATCAGTCAGCAGTTGTAGGTAATGTCAGTACACCCTCACTCCCCACTGGACCTTGTTTTCAATCATTAGTGATTACAGAGTTCACAATAGTATTCTAGCATGTCCAGAGGTCAGTTGTCAGTTCCCTCACCAGTCCAGCTGGTGAGTGTGGTACTCCGAGACAATGTTAGAACAGATGCATGTACACAGACAACCCCCTCCTCCTAACAACAAATTCAAACTCATGTGAGTGATGCAACCATATACCAGACTGGAGGCTAGGCTCTGTCTACTCAATACCGCCATAACCAGTCAGGTGGCAAAGGGGATCACTCACTACACTTCCAGTCTCACGTAGACCTACCACAACAGCGGACCTAACACATGATCACACATGATCATACTTGTAGGCTCAGACCACAGCTCTGCCTATGCAGCAGAGACCTCCTAAGCAGACATCCAGGCAACCACTACCACATAAACGAACATGTGCAACACATATCACACAAAGCCAATGTGCTGAACACTTACAGCCATTAACAGTTAACAACACACCTCATACACCTGTACTAGGTGCCTCTATCATCAGGCACACTCACATCACGTTCACCAGGCTTAACGAGGTGAGGGTCACGGTGTGCAGCCTGTCAGGCACTATGACCTGCCACATAACACAAACACTCAGGTAACCCCAAGGCAGGTACAGGTATGACTCAGTCAATGTCCATGCTGCTGTGAATGGCCTGACACATTCCTCCCTGGACTACATGACATGAGACATTACAGAGCTCTCTGAGCACGTAGGCCGAGACAGTTTGACCCTGACCTTGAGTAGCATCCTACCCTCACCTAGAACCATGCCACAATATCAAGGCACGATGATCCCTTCCAACAATTGACTGACATACTGGTGTCATTCACAGGTGTGCCAATGCCTGCCATCTTGGGGTGGTATGCTTTGCTAGGGACAGCTTGCACCTGTCACCACAGTCCTATTGACATTTGGCGGAGCCTCCTGCTACACCCATAGTGCCTGTATTAGGCAAGGCTCATAAGGCAAACCCACATCCATTTGTATCACAAAGGATGAGGAAGTAAGAGTGATGCTACTCAACACTGGATGTCTAGACCCAAGGATGCACGCACTCAAAACCCTACCTAGCATTCTGGACATCGATATCTGTGCAGTAACATGAACCTGTTTCAGGTTTCACAGGAGCACACCAGTACTACCACGTTATAGCTGTTACCATTCTTGTCGGCCCCAACACTTGAACAAGGGAGGGGAGTATCAGTATTCAATGCAGATTCCCACGCCTCCACATTGGTGGCACAGTACAACATAGGTGTTAGGCCATTGAGTACAGAAGACCTAGTTGGGGACCTGGGGAAGAAACATGGTAGCGGTCTGTCATTTGTCTACCACATGGCCAACGTGGATTGACAGACATGTTATATAGCCCAGCTAATCATGACTGATTCACATGTATGGCAGGGGAGGTCATTGTGCCTCTTTACTCATCCATCATCAGGCCTATAATTGCGTACAATGCACCTTTTGGGATGTACCTAACCAGACACCTACAGCAACTGGTACAGGACAACAGTACATCATCAAGGGGATGCAATGGCTCACAGAGATGTCATATGCTGCCCAGGTAAAGTGAATCCAGCTGGACTCAGTGGCATACTGCCTGTTCAGAGGCAATCTGTGCGTGCCATATACAGCCATGTCCTACCTAGCAGTAATGAACGTGATGCACCTCAGGCAATCAGAGTCTCATACAGCCACATGCTCAGGAGAGCTGGACCTCAGCACTGACATACATGGACATGCTGGAGGGCATATTCTAACCGAGAGGCTCCCTTCACTCTGTAATGAGCTCACACTACTGGTTAGGCAGAGTCCCTCATTGACTCTCTTCCATAGGAATCTGGATGAGTGGATGGAGATCATAGTTGTACCCCAGGTATCACTTCTATGTCACTGTTAGACAGAGGCACAGTATACTAAAGTCGGACAAGGGCATAGCAGCATAACTTGTGATTGGGTGGCAAAAGACAAACACATTCTACTAGGCTTACCAATGCCCTAGGGCAAATAGCCTAGTATGAACCTATGAACTGTTCATTCTCAACTGTTCGAGCTCATTACAGAGTGAAGGGAGCCTCTTGGTTAGGAATATGCCCCTCCAGCATGTCCATGTATGTTCTATTCAGTCGCTTACCGCTTGCTCAGAGGTGACCTTTGCCTAACATACAAGGCCATGTCAAACCCAGATTTGATGAATATGCTTCACCTCAAAAAATCTAGATCCATCAGAGCCACAAGGGCGGGAGACTTAAACCTCAACACGGCTATTAATAGGATGTGCTGGAGGATAGATTCTTCACCCAAAGACTCCTATGCTGTGGAACAAAATCACGGTATATGTGAGGCAGAGCACCTCGCTGGCCTTGTTCAAGAGAAATCTTGACCAATGGATGGGAGATCGCAGATATACCCCAGGGATTACCTCAGTGTCACTGCTCGACAGAGGCACAGCAAAATAATGGGTATAGTTCCCCATACTAAAGGGGTGGCGTAAGCCACAAAACGATGGGCTAGGCTTGTAAATGCCCTCGGGCAGAAAGCCTAGTATGAACCTATGAACATGTGTGTACTGCTATAGTACTTCTGCCATATGTTGCATGTGTGTGTGTTGTGGGGGATGCACAGGTAATGGCCAGATACTTCTGCACAGGTGACACGTCTGACACATTCTGGGTGTTCATCCATACATACTGGATGTGTGCTGCCATCCAACCCTGTGATGTGGACACACATTACTCAGCCTGGATATACATATCCGAACAACACCACAAGCACAGTACACTACCTTGCTATGTATGCATGTTATTACACAGTTATTCAGTAGTTATGACAGTGATGCTATCCATGCAGCCCACTGGGCCAGTGGAAGCCACAACACACATCACCAGCACCTTTGCATATGCTTACCACAGACATCCCACATACTGCATGTACTGTGCACACAGTTATCTAACCCAGAACAACTGCACACTACTTATTAATCCTGTCCAGTGGACTACAGATACAGGCATATTGTATAACAATAGTAGGAGGAGACTGCAGCACAGGGCAGATTCACATGACGGGAAGGCATCTGTTGTCTGCAGTGTTAAGATGTTTCACATTCACCAAATGCACAGATATTGGCAACATTGTTGCAGACAGTTTAGGTGCAGGTACCCCCCCCCCATTGTCCTACACACGTGTTATTAGTTATCCCAGATGACTGTAACCTCCCTATCCTCTCACATGTCCAGGTGAGAGCCACCCTCATCATTGCAGAACACATATCATCACTGTTACGAAATGGTATCCCTGGATGTGTGCTTCATTCACCCCTGGAGGACATAGCACCACATGACAGACTGATATTAATCCCTGGCCATACTACAGGATATGTACCTGAACAGTGCCATACATACACAGTGGTCCCACACCAATGAGGAGGAACCTCTACTGACCCTGGGAACTACTGCATCATATGCACAACTGGCCTTGTGTTCTAAGCTATGGAAGTGTTAGTTATGGCCCACATGTACAACAATATTACATATGTTTATATTTCATGACTATGTACACACAACCTATCTCATGGACATACCTATAGATAGTGAACTATGATACATTTGGAGGTGTCACAGTATACACAGGATTAACCTGCTACTTTGCATTACCTGTGTTTGTGGCAGCTGTTGCTGTGCCAGTGGTGCTGCTTGCTGCTTGCTCCTTGCTGCTTGCTGCTGCTTTTGCTGCTGGCAGTCCTAATATTTGTTTGGTTGTTTGGTTGTTTGGTTGTTTTCTCTGTCTCTCTCTCTCTCTCTCTTTATCCGTAGTGTTTGTGCAATGAATGTATTGCGTGAGTGTAGTGTGGGTACTCAATGCTTTTGTAGGTATCTGCATAGGTCCATGTGATGGCCTCTGCACCAATTGTAAGGCAGCATTTGCTAATTGCATGCAGCTGGGTGTGTACTGATTGCATGTCTCACTGTGATTTCAGGACACTGCTATAAAAGGGTATGTGAGATAGGCGTTGCCCTTTCAGATTGTAGGCGTGGACCATGCTGGTATGCTGTTGACAGTGTTTTGTGAGTGTGAAGGTTAGTACATCTCCCATGCTTCATGCTGTGTTGTAGATTCAGGTTGCTGCATTTATCTTGCCTGTTCCCTGTAGTGAGTGTGTATGCATACTGACACCTACAACTATATGTCATATGTACTGCTATATAAATATATATATATATCTGTGTACATATACATACTTTCATATATGTACATTAGCTGACATTATTGGGTACAAGCTAACAATTAGCAGGGCTGTTTCTGTTAACACTACACTAGTATGGGAATCCAGTAATTGGGACTATAAAAGTCTGCATGACATGCTTTGGGTAGTAGACATACTATATTGCCTTTATCTTCATTCCTACTATTACATGTTCCACTTATTTAGCACTATATTCCTGTATGAGAGTCATGGCTTAGTGGTAGGTCATACAGACTAGTGTTACAATGGTCTTGTGGTAGGGCCTACTAGTATGCTCATATTCTGCTTTTGAGTTGAGTATAGGGCCTATCAATCAAAGTGCTGGAGGCACCTTTAAGCAGTTAAAGGGCTTAGTAGGTCTCACAGGAGCCAGGCTGTGTTGCAGATTCTGGTTGCTGCATATATCTTCACTGTTTCCTGTAGTGAGTGTGTATGGCTACTGAGACCTACAACTATATTTCATATGTATTAATATATATTTATATATATGTATGTGTAGATATACATACCTTCACATATGTACATTGCCTTACGTTACTATGTACAAGCTAACAGGTAGCAGGGCTGTTTCTGTTCACACTGAACTAGTATGGAAATCCAGTAATTTGGCCATTAAAACTCTACCTGACATGCTTTGGATAGTACATCTCCTATATTGCCTTTATACTGATTCCTACTATTACATGTTATATTTATTTTATCACTGTGTTCTTGTGAAGCAGGCATGGCTTAGTGGTAGGTCATACAGACTAATGTTACCAAGGTCCTGGGTTCGAGACTGACAGTGGGAATTTATTTTTCTTAGCAAACTTTCAAACTGAGTACAGGACCTGTCAATCAAAGTGCCATAAAGGCACTTTTAAGCACTTTAAACCAGGTCTGCGCTCATTTGCGCGGAGCTCACGCATGCGCACTGGCGGTGAGCCCCGCTAACACAAGCGCACACCCGCGCTAATTTCTTTGAAAGAAAAGAAAAAGGGGTGACAGGAAAGTGGTGAAAAAGGGGTCACAAAGAGGGTATGACAGTAGGGAAACAAGTGTGGGATTTGCAGGAGGGATGTAGGTAAGGCCCATAGATGCCCATGTCTTTGGCAGCAACAGCTGTGCATTTCCATGTATTTTGGTGAGACATTGGAAACCTTTCACCCCTGAGAGAGGTGTCAGGACAACATTAATATTTGTTGTAAAGCCAATTGTAATTAACTGTTTCAATGTCAAGCAGACATGTGTGCGACATGGACAGCTATGTATGGGGCGTAATTTTTTTGTGGGTACAGAGTGCCCTTTTTTTTTTTTTTTGCTGTCATGGCTTAGTGGTGAAGTACCTTGACTCTAGTGCATGGTATCCTGGGTTCGACTCTGGCAACTGACTTTTGATTTTCCTGACAGAAATGAGTTGAGGACCTGTCAATCAAACATGCCAAAAGCACTTTTAAGCATTTAAAACCAGGTCTGCGCTCGTTTGCGCGGAGGTAACGCATGCGCACTGGCAGTTAGCTTGTGGGAGCGGCGCGCAAACGGTGTGCACTGGGATAAACCTTAATTGGCTAGTGACACACATGTTCAGCTAAGCACAGCTAGTTGCAAACGGTTTCAGCCTATTAAACCGGTGCTTAGCAACGGGCACACAGTTTGCAGCTTTTTAAACACTACTCAGCTACGGGCACTCCGTCTCACAGCAGCTTAGCTATCAGTACATTTCTGACTATTTTTATTATTGTGTTACTTTGGAATATATGCTCCATTTCATTCCATTTTACAAAAGGGAATACATTTACATTTGTACAATACTGTCAGGGGGCTTTTTAGTGCTTATTTACAAAAAAAAAGAAAAGGTTGTTGTGGGGGCTCGAACCCTGCCTGCCTACTCTTAGGCCGGCAACTCTACCGCTAAGCTATTACTTCTTGGCTTACTTTGCATATTTAGTTCTTATATCCTTTTCCACTGACTGCTAACTGTGATTGCGCTAGTAGCACACCCGCGCACACAGGCGCACACAGTAGCAAACATTTACGGGGTTTAAAAAAAAAAAAAAAGGTTTTAATTTAATTTTATAACATCTCTTCACTTTATACAGTGATGGTCTATCGGAGCATGTGTTGTGTAGTGTGTTTATTCACATTTCCATGGCTGTTTACTTTCAGCCATTCTAGTCTTCCGGGGGCGTGTCCGCTTGCAGGGCTTATACTACAGACACGCCCCCTACTCTCTTACACGGACCGGGTACGAGTTGCTAGTGTGATTCAGCATGCCTCATGCACCTCATGCATATGCATGACATGCTGACATCACACAGTTTCACTGCAGCCTCCGTGTAAGAGTTATAACTCTTACACGGAGGCTTCCTGAATTTGGCCCAATAAAATAGTCTGTAAAAAACTTGGAACCCTATACAAATGCAAAAAGTACTTCACCAACGACAGTAAAGCTACCATCGCAAGAACTCACCTACTATTGTCTCTTCTTTATGCCTCCCCCATACTCTTCAACCTAAACAAAGCAGACTTAAACAAACTAAACACTTGCTACAGTAAAATAAGTTTGCTACTGACTCACCCATCAGAACACATTACTGCCAAGAAATCAAGCAACTGTCCTGGCTAGAATTACCCATCCTACTCACATATAAACAGCTTACAATAATCTACCAAATTCTACATTATCTTGACAGAGTACCTGCTCTTAAGGCCTACTTAATATCTGTTCTAACAGACGTCGTTTAAGATCCACCAACAAAGCCCTGGCTGACATAGCCAAAAGCAACAGTAACTCTGGGGACTCCTTATATTCTACTTTAGTTGCAAAGGTATGGAATTCCATCCCCATAGATATATGAATGACAGAAAACAAAAATACTTTCAGAAAACTCCTCTGGTCCTATTTAAACAGTTCTTGGTTATGTAACTGTTTCAACCCTGGGAAGCCTCACTTAACAGATCAATATTGCATCTGAATCCTCTAAGAAAACTTACAAATACGTTCTATGCTCTTACCCAAAAAAGGAGTGATTACTGCATTAACCATTGCTGAATGCAACCATATGACTGAACAAATGTTCTAACAACTGTATTGTTTATTGTAACAAAATGTGTACTTATTTTATGCTTCCTGCTTTATCTACCTTCCTGACTCTGTACTGGACTTTATTGACTTGTGAATTGTATTTACTGCACTACACTCTGTGGAGCTTTTCTCCCCAGGCCTCTGCTGAAAATGGGATTCACACCCAGTCAGACTCTCATGGTAAACAAATGTAAAATTAATTAATTAATTAATTAATTAATTAATTAATTAATATGGTTAGGTCAGTTGGCACCCTGGGTAACCCCAAGTGGTGTCTCCACAAACTCTGTTAAAGATTTTATAGGTAGAAAAACAAAAAAATATCTCCATCCTCCATAATTCTGAAAGACAATAAAAACAAATTATTTTAGCAGCTGTCACATGTGCTTAGATAACTATCAATATTGCACTCAACCAACAAAAGTGATCACACGACTGAGTTGCAAAGGGAGACAAACAACTTTTCTTTGGTGCTGATTTTGCCCCCTAACAGCTTGTGCTCATGGCAGATGCCTTCATTGTCACAACCTAGCTATGTTACTACATAACAATGTAAAAGAAATTAACATCAGAAATAAAAACAGGAATGCAGGCAAGAGGGCTTGAGGCACGAACACAGTAGCAGTTTCCAAAGTTTATTCTTCAGACTTTGCTTCAAACAAACGATAAAAATAATAAAAAACAGTAACCATAAAGCGCTTTTCGTCTCACCCCTTAGTGAGACTTCATCAGACAGTTGCAACAAGGATGTTTCAAACAGTATATACAAGTTCAAACCACATCAACTTCCTCCAAGCAAAAGGCAAACCCACCCCCAAGGTAAGCAGGAATGAACAATTAACCCATTGTATGCTTCTTTAAAAATCCAGCTTCTTGTAAAACAAGTATGTATGCAATAAATATATTTGCATATGTGTAAATATAAACATAGCTCATCAGTTCAAAAACACTCTTAAAAGACCTTTTAAAAGTATATTCAGAAATATTTAAAAACCATGCTAACATTAAAACCAATAGTTAAGGTAACACTACAAAGTGAGTTGTCAAGAATGAAGTGTAAAATTGAAAACAGTATAAAATAAAATACTTTACCACTGTGTGAAAAAGTATTAAGATCTTAAATAACTTTCAATAATAGTTAATAATGACAGTTCTAAAAAGTAGGATGAAGAAATATATAACAAAATGTTTATATTAGCCCCATATTGTCTGAATTTAAAACCATCAAGCTAAATAGCTATAAAGACTGGAGCAGAGAAAGCCATGCTGTAAAGGACGTCCGGTGAATATGATAAAAGATGAAATAAGAGTGTACACATTCACATACACAACTCTAAATGCAAACACATTCATGTGTAGATAACAACTAAGTGAATGTGAATAACCATGTATATGTATAAACATGTATATACCTAACTGAACAAATAAGTACATTTTTGACTCTTTAGATAAATATTTAACATACCCTGTTTAAGCAAAAACATGAAACCTTTCTTGCAGGCTGAAGTGAATAAGGTATATATTCACCTCATTAAACTCTTTAGTTTAAGGATGCAAGATATGGAATAAACTTCATTCAGTCCTGGCGGGTAGCAGGCCCTAGTACAAAGTTGCCATATTAATTCCAGTTTTTCTAGGAATAAACTAGGGCTACCCCTTCCATCACTCGTAACCTGGTCAATCACTCTAAATTTAAAAGAGTGTAATGGGGAAGCACTCATATGTCTAGCCAGAGCATTTTCCTGCTTTTATGTTCTAATGATATAAAGGTGTTCGTAAACCCTTTATGGTTACTGTTTTTTATTAATTTTTATCGTTTGTTTGAAGCAAAGTCTGAAGAATAAACTTTGGAAACTACTACTGTGTGCGTGCCTCAAGCCCTCTTGCCTGCATTCCTGTTTTTTGCAGTTACCTGTTTCAGTATTCCAAGAACATCAGAAATAAAAAAAGACTACAAAACATTGAAATACAGCAATGCTAGACTAATCTTCTAACTTTACTTAACATGCAAGCACCTTCATTTAATTAGACATAAACATTTTTAAAATAACCTGTAGCAGTTTAATCTACAAAACATTGAAGACAATAAAGGAGTCAGAAATTATCTGTGATCTAGGTATTTTACAGATATAAAGTGTTACCAAACAAACTCACTGCAAAGTTTGCAGCTGCAGGAAATACAATGAAGTGAAATATAATAGTGGAGACAAGGAAGCACCAGGATTCGCAGAATTTCTCCACTTCACCCATGATAATTGTCCAAAGCGGGTTTGGTCAGTTAACACAATGGGGATAAACAGTAATACAGAGGCATGTTAAAACTACCCTGAGAAACACCTTATTAGCTGCTCATTGCCCCGTCTCTAAATTGAACACTGCCCTGCGAAACTGACTACTCTAGTTTTCTCCCTTGCAGCCCATGCATCATATTAGTAAACATATCCACTATGTACAAATGAGCACACATTCCGACACCCATACAAATACACATACACACACACACACACACACACACACACACACACACACACACACACACACACACATGCATCCAGACATCCAAAGACAAGCTTAGCCACACTCATACACATTCATGGAAATACTCCATCATAACAAACACGTGACATGCACACACACACACACACACACACACACACACACACACACGCACACACACACACACACACACACACACACACACACACACACACACACACACACACACACACACACACACACACATGCATCCAGACATCCAAAGACAAGTTTAGCCACACTCATACACATTCATGGAAATACTCCATCATAACACACACGTGACGTGCACACACACACACACACACACACACACACACACACACACACACACACACACACACACACACACACACACACACACACACACACACACACACACACACACACACACACACATTCAACCTCATTCATTTCCTACAGTAGCAAACAAAAACATCCACAGCACCATAGCTTTGTTGTACTTAACTGCACCATGAGTACTCCCATTGGAGTAAATGGGTGACTGCAGTCTTTTAACAACATTCCCCTTTTCCGCCAAAAATGAAGTGTTACTCAGCCGAGTAATTCTCTGAATCACTAGGCTGAGCAATCAGGAATGATAGACATATCTGGGAATATAGCATATGAATAATTAAAATCAGCCACTCCCTTGGAATGCTGCATTAACATGCAACTTTCCAAGTTAGACCATGTCTATAGTAAGGGCCCAGATGGGAAACACCTCAGTGGTTAAGCAGTCTAGGAAATGGAAAATCTTACACCAATGTGGAAACCTTCCAAAGTAAGCCCTCTGAATCATGGTAAGCCTTTCTAAATATCAGAGAAGCTCATTTAGCAGAGCACATTTATTCTGTTATTTATGTTCTTTCATCCATAGATGTATAAGCTTCTTTAGACAAATTAAAGTGATTGTTACACCATTTAAATTATGTGAATGCAAAAAAAAATGATCTATAAACAAGATATGGTAGGTAATAGCTCATATGTATTAAAACAAGGTAAACTAGCAAAAATGAAAATTAATGACACTGAAACATAATATTGACATGGGAGCAATTTGCAAATGTAGAAAAAAAATTACATTTAGTATTGTAACAGTAACATTTCAACACACATTTAATATTAGCAGAGTCATTCAAACAAGGAAATTAGAAATCTGATTTTTTGCATTTACTAGTTTACCTTGTCTTGATCAGTGTCACTTTGACCTCCTATATGCTCCACTCAGCTCGTGTTTTGCATTCATATTATTGAACAATTTGGCAACATAAGGTTATCCACAAAAACACAACTACTGTTTTAGCCACAACTTTCCTTCTCAATGACCTCCTATCTAGAAGGCAATTAAAATAATTATTGCCCTACCCGAAATCTCACTCTTTCCCCCTTCTCTACATTTATAACCCTTCATAGCCCCTCCCACAGTTTGCATCCATCTCAATTCTCTCAGTTTCAGCCTAACAGCCATTATCTGTAACTTTACCTCTCCTCCTCTCTCTTCCCCCAATTTGTTCATATATAAAGCTAAACTTTCCCTTTCTTTAACTTCTTTATTTAATTTTATTCATATATTTCTTTCATTATACCTTTCATTTCCCAAACTGCCCGTAAGCATTAATAATGTTAATTAAATTCACTGCTAACATTCTTACACATTAAACTGTCACACCTTACACTATAGACACTTATCTCATTAGTATCCCACATATCTGCTAAAAGTGCTACTCAGTCATAAAAAAACTTTACTGAGAATCTTTCTCTTTAAATATGCTTTCTTATTCATCTAACATGAATAATGCAGAAATCATTTTACCTCTCTTCCTCCTCATTCACTTACAAAACCTTTCATACACTATCTACATACCCTCCATAACCATTACTGTCTTGAACATGCAACCTAATTCTGCAGTCATGATATGCACAACTCAGCACCTTATTCTATCAGTGTGCATTATGTACTTAACAATATTTCTTCTATAGCAGAAAACTAATCCTCAATACTAAAAGCAGTGCAATCTCCACCACTTACATGTCACTACTTGGCTATGTCTCATAGCCTCCTCAGCTTGCATAACTCATACTCTTTTAAGCTTAAGCTCTTTTTCTGGATAGTTCAACAAGTCTCACCCCTTATATGATAACACTGCCATTATATTTACCCCAAAAAATATCCCAAACTGTTTTTCTTATCATCCGTCTACTAATTAATAGGGACATTCACCCAAATCCAGGACCGAGGTCCTCCTGCTGTAACTCAACCCCCTTAATCAGGCCACAGTAATAACCCTATTTTAATTTTTTCCACATAACTATCCAAAGTCTTTGCAATAAACTGCCTCAGTTGTATATCTAGGTTATACTTTTTCTTTTGGCTTTTCCCAGTTAGGAGTCGCCACAGCGGATCATCCATCTGCTCATGATTGGCAGTGGAGTTTTATGGGGTCGAGTTGCCAGACCGGCACCCAACCTTCCACAGAAGGCACACACACACACACACACACACACACACACACACACACACACACACACACACACACACACACACACACACACACCTAGGGCCAATTTAGAGTGTCCAATCCACCTACTGCATGTCTTTGGGATGTGGGAAGAAACTGGAACACCCGGAGGAAACCCACACGACCACAGGGAGGACATGCAGACTCCACACAGAAGGCCCAGCCGAGAATCAAACCAGAGAACCTCTTGCTGTGAGGTGTCAATGCTAACTGCTGCACCACCGTGGCTGCCCTATATATCTGGGTTATACTACAGTCCCCAAATATAATAGTGTTTACTGAAACTTGGCACAGCTCAGTTATAAAAGATGTGGAAGTAAACACAACAAGATTGTAATATCATCAGAGCTGACAGAAAATCCAGGAGAACCTGACATTTAGATATTTTATACTCAAAATGAAAATGACAAAATTTCCACTTGAAATTCCCAGCTCTTATAAAGCTGGACCACTAGTCTCCCTCCTTAAGGTTAACGAAAATAAATCTATCTGCCTAATTGGTGTGTGGGTTTATGTACTGATAGTATCTGTTTACAAGACACAATGTTTTACATCTCTTAAAGACAAAAAACAAGATGAAACATTATGGTGACATAAAATTGTATGAAAGTTAGGAATGAATGATGTTCAGCAGTGACATTTTGTTTAATGATAGAATAACAATATTAGTAATTCACATCGTTTATGTTAGAAGAATAACCTTGGTAGATAACAGATGGGAAAACAATGTATTCAGACTAGTAAAGTTGTCTGCATGAACTAATGTTAAAATACAAGAAAAACCTAGCCGAGTTACAGCTTTCACTGTGTCATACCTTAAACCTCTTGTAATAGAGGCCCATGGGATATATGCAAATAACCTCTTAAGGACATTAAGTGATTCAGCTATGTGGGATATGAATGTCCATGACATTTTCTTTTTTCTTTTTAAGTCTTTATGGATACATTCAGGCCAATAAAGCCAAACCCCACTAGCTATAGACATACATGTTTCAGCTTTCTTATGACATCATCAGCACAGCATATTTGGACTGTTTGGCTATACTTTAAAAACACACAATCTTTAAACCAAGTTGATTTCCATATCCATTAAGGTGTCTGCAAAATATCCCAACTAACATCCAAACCAAAGAGTAAAAAGGACTCACAGACAAACCAATTAAAAAAAACTGCAAGACAAACTTAGCCAAGCTAGAGTTTTCACTGTGTGATACCTTAAACCTCCTGTAATAGAGGTTGTGACAATGTGAGGTATTGCCAGCTATGCCAAGAGAAGTTGGGCATTAGATGTGTAACATATACTAACACAGCTAGCTGGAATTTTGTAAAGAATTATATGTCATTTTTATGTCAAACTGATTTGTACAGATGCTTGTGTTGAAAATGTATTTGTAAAGCTACTTGTGTTAAAAATGTACCAACAGTGTGCCCTTCTGGACAGAAAAAGAAATGTACATGTATTATTGTAACTGTTTAAATGTTTATGTTTTAATAGAGGATACTAGAAGAGAAGAGGTTAATCTCAAACTTTGAAAATAGTTTGAAATTAAATTACCTGGCTTAGGCCATAAAGATTGTGTCTTAAAGTTCCCAATGCAGCCAGGGACAATTAGTTAGTGCTAGGAAGCTTCTTGCATTGTCATTGGGGTGAACTGATTGCTATTCTGGAAGGGTGGAGGTTTGAAATTATTTTATGACTTCCAGGAGCTGCAGCAGATGTTAGCAAGGCCCTGTTTGTGTGTATTCATATATGCTAAATCCTGACAGCTTCCAGCCAAGGGGGAAAGCATGGGAACCAGAAGTCAGATGACCAGATGTACGTGATGTGTGATGTCATTCTGTAATCCATCAGTAAAAATAATGTTTAATACTAGGTGAGACTGAAGTCTCAGAGCACTCTGTTTTTGTAACCTGACAAAGAAGGATCTCTCACCTCCTTCATCCTGCCTTCCTCCAATAAGTAACCAGGGAATAATAATTCTTTAGATCAGTCAGGAAAAGATTTTAAGATTAGTTAAGTTTTGTTTTTTTTCTGTAACTGTGTGAACCTGTCCACCTGTGTTATTTTTAATATTTCATGTGAATGAAACCTTAGTGTTTATTGTAAATAGATATTTAGTATTTTCATGTTCTTTTATTATTTATTACTAAATATATTTAAACTTTTCATTGTAACTGGTCCTTTAGACAATATTTTAACCTTTGAAAGTACTTATATTTATTCAGTGACACTGCGGCCACACCTGAAAGGCTTGCAGTTGATCAGACTACCATTTGTACTAATATTAATTCCACTCAGTAAAATTGGGTACCCTTGTAAGAGCCTTAGTGTAGCTGGCTGTGGAGTGTCTGGTGGCAGTAACTACCCTATAGTCTGGGCAAAGGGGGCATAGGTAACAAATCTGTGCCAGACTTTCTCGGGTGTGTGTGTGTGTGTGTGTGTGTGTGTGTGTGTGTGTGTGTGTGTGTGTGTGTGTGTGTGTGTCTTTGAAAATCAAATATCAAAGAGTAGGTGTGTCAGCTGCTTAGAGCAGGGACACAAAGCACTGGTGTCACAGGAAGGGTGCTGGAGGACTTGGTTTTGGACACTTGGCTAAGTACTTAAGTCTATGGCTGTGCCAGTTGGGGACTTAGTAGGGACCTGGAGAGACAGACAGAGAAATCCAGACCCCAGACTGAGTGTGTTCCCTGTGTGCTCTTAAGAGAAATTGTGCCTGATGCAGACAGCTGCAGCTGGAAATACTGGGTGTATCTATTTTTGTTCCAAGTGAACATTCCTGCCCAGTGTTAGTGGTGAGGATTCAGGCTCCTTGATTACTGGCCCAGAGAGAGGATGTCACAGAGCCCCATTGGGATATATGCAAATAACCCCTTAAGGACATCAAGTTTTTCATCTAAAGTATATGGCTTCTAAATGTCCATGACTTTTAACTTTTCCTTTTTACATTCTTACAGATACATTCAGGCCAATAAAGCCAACCCCCACTAGCTGTGGGCATGCACGTTTCATCCTTCTTATGACCTCATCAGCACAGCATAAGTGGATTGTTTGTCTATAATATTAAGAAAATGGAAGAGTTGTTTGAAAAAATAATACCTTATGTTATGGATAACATGAGCATTATTATAATGAGAGATCTTAACTGTGATTTGATGAATAAGAAGAAAGTGAATCATGATGTTAACAATGCAGGAAGTAATGAAGCGGGATGATTTAATACTATGGAAAATACAAGGCATTTTACATAAAGAAGAAGACTACTGAAAACAGAGTTAAACTTTTTTCATGTTTGAACATCTTGCTGAAAAAATAGTGGCATTATGGACATGTGTTTGGCTCATTTATGTGTTTGGATTGAACTGAACAGAAAATGATGACATTATAAAATAAGGAAATGGTATGAAAATACTATCAGGAAAGGTGCTGCAGGCAGATGAAATGAATCAGGAAACTGGACAGTTTTTGAAGGAATGCTATACTCTGAGAGAATTTTGTAAGTCCTGGACAGAATGGAGGCTTATATTTAAAGAAAAGTGCAGAAATATAATTCTATCAGTGGAATTATAGCCAAGGAAAGAAGAGAAAAAATGGTATGAAAATATGAGAAACATGTTGAACACTTTAGAGAATAGCAATAGTTAATTTTTCTGTAAGGGAAGGTGGAGTTATGAAAAAAATAAAAAGAAAGTTAAGGAATTATTGTATATTCAGAAATATTTTGTTAGGAGGAAAAAGTAAGAGGTATCTCTATATCAAAATATATCAAGTGTGTGATAAGGGAATTGAAAGATGAAGTGAATAAAGTACAATGAAAAATATATTATAGATCTCATCAAAGTTTATGCCAAGGAAGTTTATAGAGAAAGCACTCCTGAAGGTAATAATGTATCACATGTGACATTTTGCAAAATAAGATTACTTTGGACACATTAGATCTTGTGCTTAATATATTAAAAGAGGGTTAATTACCAGGGAATTATAGTATAGGTTATGACGTATATAAAGCAAAAGAGCAACATAGTAATAATCTTTGTTGAAATTTGAATGAAATGTTAGAGAATGTGCTGTAGGAAAGTATTATATGTAAAGGTATTATAAGGTTTATTTTTGGGGAAAAAAGGATATAAAAATCTGGATGTCCATTATGCTGAATAATGCAAATTATAAAATATTAATAAAAATATTTCACATAAGGTTTGAGAAGGTTATGCATGAAGTAATGTTACCAAATATCTATGGAAAGAAAGGTAGGAAAAGGTTTACATTATTAGTTTGGTAAAGGAGGCTGTACATGACGTACTGTAAAGAGACAGTGATACTAAGTTAATGGTATGAGACATAAACAAGGCATTTGATTATGTGAGTCAGATGCTTATCAGAAAATCTGATGCAATATGGGCTCAAAGTAAAAATAATCAACTTATTAAGGATGGCATGCGACAATAACAACATTAGACTAATGGTCAACACATGGCTTACTTACAAGTTCATAGGTTTATAGGCGTATATGAAGCCAACAATTACAAGGGCCTTTTTAAGTCTAGGCATACATCCCAAATCTCTAGCAAGTTCTGGTACCCCTGATAAGTGTATGCAGGGGATTGGGAGATGAACTTTTTACAAGCTGGGGCCTGGAAGATGAACCATTTGCAGGCTGCCAGTATCCATTAGAGATATAGGTGCCAAGCCAAAGACGAATTTCCTGTTCCCCATCCAATTGTTCAAGTACATCTGAATTGAGTTAGGGAGAAACTCTGCTTTCCTCACTATTGTAAACATGTGACAATCTAAGACTAGATTACTGTCTATGTGTGTGTCCGCAAGTCCCTGACTACTGGGTTGACTCTTGGGAGGGTGTTGTCAATATGTTAGTCACCAAGGATGGGTAACTTCCCAAGGGATACTATCATGCATTTCTTGGCATTTAGTTTCAGTCCATAGCACTGACAAAAGTTATTTGTATGTGTCAGCCCATCCTGGAGAACATTAGTGTCAGTGGGAGAATTCTGTAACTGCTCCTAATTTACAATAGTTAGCTACTGAGCAGGTTTGCATGGAAAGAGGTATAAGACAGGGCTATTCTATGAGCAGCATAATATTTTCTTTAGTGATGAATGCTGTTGTTTGTGCTAAACATATTGTGCTTGTATGATCACTCATTACAGTAAATATGTTAACAACTCATGTACAACTATGTCCAACTGTATAACCTGCATGTTCATACTAGGTATGACATGTAAATTGCTTGTATGCACATGATTTGATTGTTGTTGCAAAGCTCTGTGTGGTAAAGAAAGATAATTCACTACAGCTGTGTTTTGTAAGTGCAATAGTCTAATGGTTTAAATTGAGACCTCACTAATTGCTTAACCTTTGTTACACTTTTTGATCTTTTCTGTTTTTTAGCATTTTAGTGTTGAGAATAGTACAAAGTGTGGCCAGGTATAGAAGCACACATGCCATAAATTAATGCCAAATGTCAAATTATCATTGTTGTTTCATAAACTTTCTTCCTCTTTGTTTGGCAATGTTTCTCTCCACTTACCATTATGAAACGCAGTTGGCATATTTATGCATATTTGTGCACTGGTTGTAAAACACAATATCATTAATTGGTGGGAAAACACATGTACTGTTGTTGGAGGACCTTTGCAGACATGTCAAGAGATGGGAAGGATAGTGCCAAATTCAGGGCACGGAGGTGGGGTGTGGAGGCATCAAAAATATTTGTTGCACTGCTTGTAAAATGCTACAGCCATAGGCTGCTGCAGGGGGACAATGCTGGGTCTCAGTACAAGGCTGAGGCTTGGAACAGCCTAGCCAAGGTTGTCTCCAGTGTAACTGGAATACCACACACTGGGAAGTGGTGCATGCACCATTCCATTGACCTGAAATGGTGCAAGCAAGCACAACTCGACCAGTGGCTGGGTGAGTTTAAAACTGTTAACATCCCATACTTGTGTGTGTATACAGATAAAGCAACTAAAATTGCATGGAATGGTGTAGATAGGGGAAACTGGTATGCATAATGCTTTCATGTCTCTTTTTCTCTCCTTTATTTTACAGCTGCACAGAAAATTTCAGAGAACAGGGAGGCACATACTGAGAGACTAGTGAGACTGAGAGAGGCAAAGGGTATGCGTGCAGCACAAATTAACATAATTGTATTACATTTTTGGGGATTCTATAGATCAGTAGCAACGTAAGCATGCAGATGTTAACTGTAACATCAAGCATGCATTCTTTTTTCTGTAGCTGTTGGTAATTGTATTAGACAAGTGTACTACTATATTCAGATTAGTGGGGTTCAATTCCCAGAAGAAACATATACCTTTACATTCAACAAATATCATTTTTAAATATTGCTGCAATAATGGCTTTATTGACATGTTATTAAGTTAATCTGCAGTATCTTTAAAAGTGTATATGGAATAACTGCATATTCCAAGGATTACTTGTAACAATTCACAATCATTTTGGGACTGGGAAAGTTGTATAGCTAATATAATAATAAAAGTGCATTTATTGTAATAACGCATGAATATAATAACATATAATGTTTCTAATCATCTGTTTTCTGTTCTGTCTCATCCCACCCCTTATCTCGCTCTCTCTTTTTTAACTGGAAACACTGTACTGATGTCATACCTTTCTGTCAACAAACCAAATGCTTTTCAGCAGAGGGATGTAGGCCAACTGCTGCTGCAAAGCCTGCCAACCCTCTGCTGGCTGCTACACCAACACTCAGCACCTCTGGGAAACAACCTGGCAGAACTGCCTCCATAGCCCCTGCACTACCTGGCCCATCCACATCAGGTAGCATGTTCCAGCTGCTGATGGATTGGCACCCCTCAGGAGTACTGGTGGAGGCAGAGATTATGTCACCTTCTACAAACTGCCAGTGATGATACCTGATGTCTTAGAAACTGGCCTTGGTGTGCACATCAGTCTCCTAGAGAGCTTGCTCTTTAAAATAGAAAAGAGACTCCCATATCAAGCAACTTACAAGGAACTAAGGAAGGGGACAGTGATGACAGTTCTAAAGGTGAGGACTAGATTCTCACTGCCTCGATACTTGATGAGCATGTGTTCTCAATGTCCTCTATCTATCCCCAATCATGGTGTCCCCCAGCTTTTTGTGTCTATCACCATCCCTGTGTCTGTCTTGTTTGACCTGTTTGTCTGCACCTGCTTCCTCACCTACTGTGCATAACTCTGTATGTTTACCTTGGGGCTGCTGACCTTTAGTGACAACTGTTTACAGGCTACAGAAATTCAATTAATATCCACACTGCTGCTCACTAATATGTGACATCCCTCCTCTGGGCCAGTGATCAAGAAGCCTCTGTCCTCACCACTGATGCCAGTGGGGAACACTCATGGTGAGAAAAATAGACACACACACAGTATTTTCAGATGCAGCACTCTGCACTAAGTACAATTTCCCTTAAGAGCATACAGGGAATTCACACTTCAGTCACGAGACTGGGCTTTCTCACCAGGCCCCAAATGAGCCTTCCCACTGGCCACTATACAGCTGAGTCCTTAGCTGGGTATTCCAAGCCACGTCCTCCACCACCCTCTTTGTGAAGTCAGTGCTCTCAGTGTCCCTGTTCCAAGGAATTGTCACACACATTATCTTTGAGATTTGATTTTCACACACACACACCTGGCAAAAGCTGGCACAGCATACCCGCTCTGCCCCCTCCACCCAGACTGTAAGGTAGATTCACTGCCACCAGATATCCTGAAGTCAGCTGCTTTAAGACTCTTACAAGGGTACCAATTACACTTAGTAAAATTAATATTTATACAAATAATAGTGTTTAACCAAACAGCAAGACTTCCAGGAACATGGAGCCACAATGCAATTAAATGCAAGTATTCTCAAAGGTTAAATATTTTCTAAAAGACCAACCACAAACAAGGGCTTAGATATATTTAATAATAAATAATAAAAAAAAGAATCTGACAGTACTAAATATCTATTTACAATAAACATCAGAGTTGTTTCAATTACAAGAAATATAACAAACAACACAGATGGAATGACTCAGACAGATACAGAAAAAATAAATAAATTTGTCTAATCTCACTATATTTTTCTAACTGACTGAAGAATTACTGTCCCCTAGTTACTTACTAAAGCAAGGCAAGATGAAAGAGGATGAGTGTCTCTTGTCAGGTCCAAAAACAGAGTGCACACCTCACTAGTATTCCGATACAATTTCAGTGCTGGCTACAGAATGACATCACATCTGGTCATCTCAGTCTGAGGTTCTCACATTACCACATCAATAGAAACTGAGCCAGGATCCGGCATTGATGTGTCACAATACACACATACAACTTTAGCTAAGGTTTATTGCATCATCTGTTAATTGTAAAACAATGCCAACATGTCCACCCTTCCTGCAGAGACTAACAAGCCATTTTCTGGCTGCATTCAGATCTGTGAGATAAAATCTTTATGGCCTAAACCAAGTAATTTAATTTAAGGCTATTTTTCTTAATGTTAACTAGACTGAGATTAACCCCTCCACTTCGAGTATCTTCTGTTAAGAGATATACATTTCATCAGTTACAACAATACAGTCTGACATGTATGTATATTTCTTTTCTATCCAGCAGGGCCCACTGTTGATGCATTTTTAACACAAGCAACTTTACAAATACATTTTTAACACAAGCCTCTGTTTAAATCAGTTTGATATTCAAATGACATACAATTCTTTACCAAACGTCAGCTAGCTATGCTGGCATATATTGCACATGCACTGTCCTACTCTCGCTGACACAGCTGGTGCTACCTCACATTGTTAATCTCTTCCCCTTTGAAGACTCAAGCTAGTTTCTTAAGTGACTCTGGAGAAATGTCACTTGTGCAGAATAAGCCTTTCTGGGAACACATTAACCCGTACCCTGTCCTGATATCCCATCTGCAGTGGCATTGCTGACCCTACTACTGTGCTACACTGTCATGTCATATACTTGCAACCCTAGGTTCCACCTTAATAACTTGGCATTTTGCTGGCTGGTTTGATGTAGCCATGTTAAGGGATTGTGGTCTGTAACCACAGTGAATTTCCTTCCATACAGATAGGGCTGAAGTTTTTGCAGTGCCCATACTATGGCTAGACATTCTTTTTCTAGAGCTGCATAACATTCCTCCCTGGGTTTGAGTCTATGGCTAAGATATACAAAAGGGTTCTCTAATCTCTCTGAGGAAATCTGGCTGAGTACATCCCCACCTCATGCTGTAAAACATCCACCTGCACAACAAATTCTTTGCTGTAATCTGGACTGTCTAGCACAGGGGGTCCTCCCAAAGCCCCTTTAAACTTTTGGAATGCCTGCTTGCAGGCTGAGGTCCACACAACCTTACCTGGCCTGTTTTTCTTCATCAAGTTTATGAGGAGTGCAGCTATTGTACTATAATTGGGACTGCACTTTCTATAGTACCCCACTGTTCCCAAGAATGCCCTCATCTGCTTTTTAGTAACAGGAGCAGGCCATGTCTGAATAGCTTCCACTTTGACAGGTTCTGGCCTGATTACAACTCCACACTTTATGTCCCAGGTAGGAGACCTCTGCCAAACACACCTGACACTTACTGGGCTTAGTGGTCAACAATTCCCTTTACAGACTGCCCAGGACCTCCCTGACATGCTGAAGGTGCTCTTGCCAGGAATGTCTGTAGATGGCAATTTCCACTAGGTAAACAAGGGCATAATCTCCTGCTCCTGCTAGGATACTATCTGCCAGTCTCTGGAAGATGGCTGGGGCATTTTGCATCCCAAAGGGCATATTCATGAACCAGAATAATCCGAAAGGAGTCACAAAGGGTGACCTCTCTCTAGCGGTGGGAGTCAAGGGCACCTGCCAATAGTTCTTGGTCAGATCAATAGTGGTCAGATATTTAGTCCCACCCAGCTGCTCAAGGCTTCATCTGTCCTAGGCATGGGGTAAGCATCTGACTCTGTGTGAATGTTTAGTTTTCTGTAGTCCACACAGAACCTGTGCTGCTGTCCTTCCTTGGTACCAGCTGAGGAGGCCTAGGGACTGCTGGACTCCTGGATCACTCCTAGTTTAATATTTCCTGTCTCTCCTCCTTCATAGTCTGTTTGACTCACTCAGGTACCCTATAACGAGCTTGCTTGATAGGTATTTGGGGTCCACATGGTGCTGCACTAGGTGGGTGCACCCAGGCTTCACAGTGAACATGCCCTCAAACTCCTGTAACACTGATCAGATTTCTCAAGCCTGGGTAGGAGATAGCCACTGGGACATTGTTACCCCCTAAGCTGAGATGTCAGTCCAAGCCTCATTGAGGAGGTCAGTCACTGGATCCCCTCAAAGTCCTCCTGCCACTCACTGCAAATAGTATGCACAAGGGTCTCCCTGTCACGGTAAGGCTTCATCATGCTAACATGGTACAGTCTGTGCCCCTGCCTCCTGCCTAGCAGTTTTACCACATAGTTAACATCACTGCCCTTCCTAAGAATTTTGTAGGGTCCTTCCCAAGCTGGCTGCTGCTTATTGTATCTGACAGGAATGAGCATTATAATGTGATGTCCCACAGCATACTCTCAGGCTCAAGCATTCTTGTCATACCAGACCTTTTTCTGCTGTTGAGCTCCTGCCAGGTTCTCCTGGGCCAAGCCCATGAGCTCTATATGCCTTGTCCTGAGGTTTCAGACATATGCCACAACAGACTCCTTGTAGGCTTCACACTCACCCTCCCACTCATCATGGATCAAATCCAAGGATGATCTCACCCTATGTCCATACAGTAACTCAAAGTGTGAAAACCCTGTGGATTCCTGTGGTACCTCTCTGTATGCAAACAGCAGATGGGGACAAATATTTGTCCCACTCTCTCTCTTAAACTGGTATGCAAATGCCCTTTGCATGGTGTTCAGTGTAAGGGTTTAACTTCTCCACAAGACCATTAGTCTGGGAGTGGTAGGGGGTAGTCTTTAGGTGCTTCAACCACAGCTCTCCCACAGACAAGCCAGTAGGTCTGATGTGAAACTGGCACCTCTGTCAGTCAGTATTTCTCTCAAGAAACCTACCCTCCTTAAAATATCTAACAAAGCATGTGCCACCTTCTCTGTCTCAATGGAGAACAGACCCACCACCTCAGGGTAACTGGTAGCATAATTTACTACCACTAAGATATATTTCTTCCCTGTGGAATTCAAAGTACTCAGAGGCCCTACAATATCCATAACTATCTTCTGAAATGCCTCCTCAATCACAGAAAAAGGCATCAAATGAGCTTTAACCTTGTCTCCTGCCTTGCCTACTTTTTGGCAGTGCTCACAGCTTCTGCAGTACCCTGTTATATCTCTTGCAATCCCAGGTCAAAAAAAGTTCTGCATAATATGTCTCTTGGTATGCTTTATGCCCATATGACCTGCAAAAGGAATGTCATGGGCTATGGATAGAAGTGCCAGGTGGTAGGCTCTGGATACTATCAACTGCTGTATTACCTCAACCTGTAGCCCTCCCTCAGGGGTCCACTTTCAATACAGTAACCATTTGTTCTAGTATATAGACTATCATTTTCCTTGAGAATAAGGTGCCTCCTTAGCTACCTCCCTCAAGTCTTGTAATGTAAGGTCCAAGAGCTGAGCCTGCCTCAACTCTACCTTTGTGACCCTTCCCAGATCCCCTTCCACAGGAAGTCTGGTACCTTCTGACAGTGTTGCCTCACTGTCAGCATGGGTAGTACCACTCACCTCTACCCTTGCAGTCACCCTGTCCAAGGGAACATCAGTACCTATTAGCAGCTGTGGCTCACTGCTACAGGTTAGTTCCTTCCCTGAAATAGCCACGTCATCAGCCCTGGCTTCAGGCGTGGAGTCTTTCTGGGTTTCCTGCAGAATACCAGATCCACATGACTGTCTCCAAGTCTGACTGTGTGTAACTACATGTACACAAGGTACTGCATTATCAAGATCATTCACTATCATGACATCTACAGGGATATCCTCAAACACACCTACTTGCTTGCTTCCTTTTCCACCCTCCCAGTCAAGGTGAACCCTGGCCAAAGGTATTTGGAATGGGGTCCCTCCTAAAGCTCTGACATAAGTTGACTGCCCAGGCAAATATTGCTCCTATTTAACCACTGCAGGCTTCCCAATGGTTATGTCAGAGGCTGTGTATCTCTTGACAGTGACCTGTTTCCATCCAGTAAGATAGGATACAAACTCTGGTGATGGTTTGGTACCATGTGGTCTCCAGACAGCTTACCACTGGCATGCTGTTATTCCCACTTGCTGTCTCCCTCATCTTTTGTACCACACTTTGCTTCAGTGGACATTTGTATGCTACATGGCCCCACTGGTTACATTTAAAACATCTAAACCTGATCCTGGCTGTGTACTTGAACTAGTGGCTTCCCCTTTTACTGGTGGACTCTGTTGGGATGGTTTAGGCTGCCCACAATGGGTTCCCTTATATCCATGTGCAGCACTGGATATCCCCTTCCTGTGCAGTGGTACCCTGCTTGCCAAGTAGAGATCCCCTTTTTCCCCAGCTCATCTGCAGAGTTACACTCCCAGTCTCCCAACCAAATTCTCATGTCCTCAAGCAAAGTGCTAAGAGCTTGTTCCCTCACCAAAAGGTCTCCCAGTCTTGAAAAAGTGGTAACCGGACAGCCACTCATGCACCTATGAAAATAAGAGTTTATATTACAAGACCGAAGACACATTCTTTTAAATGCATCTGGGTCGGACATAAAAGACTGAAAATGCAAAATATCGAAGTGGCTGTTAAGAGAATTCTTTCCCTGGGAAAGAATTCGCTTGGCCGCTTCAGAACTTTGCCATTTTCAGCACTGTAGTACAGTCTCGGAGTTCGCATATTTAAGTAGGGGTCAAAGCCCTCCACTTAATGAAATGTTTGAAATTGTTTTTTATTATTTTTTTTTTTGTTGTTGTTGGAACAGCAATTTTTTCCCCTGGAAAAAAATTGCTGTTCTGACAGACATTGTAAGCTTTCACTTACATGGGGTCGATTAATCACCACTCACTTTTTTAAGCGTTCAGTGATCTGATATAGACCTGAAAATAAGTGCTTAGCTCAGCAATATAATCACAAACACTTTCATCCGCCCTGTGTCTATGCTCACATTTTTTTTTCTGTAAACTTCAGGTGTTAACTTAAGCATTCCCAATAAACATTGTTTAACCTTGTCATAATTTAAACAATCAGTATCAGACAATTTATAAACAGCAGTTACAGCTTTACAATGGAGTAAGAGGGTCATGATCCATACCCAGGCCCTTGGTCAGCATCATATTGTTTACAAACTCTTTCAAATATATGAATAAAACTATCAAAATGATCACCTTCTGTATACTGTGGAAGATATTTACGTACCTTTATTGCTTCTTGGGTTTGGTTATTCCCTTCCCCTTTACCTGCATATTCCTGTGGAAGAGTCAGCTTGTCCCTCATCTTGATGCTGCTTCTCATTTTACTTGCCCACCAAACACTGCAGTCTCTCTGCTGATTTTAATTCCATACATTTTGCCTCCAATTCAAGTCCCTTTAACTCCAGATGGGTTTTTTAAGTCCTCTGAGGAAAAGGTAAAGTGTCCTGTTTCTGAAGGCTGCACATCCCCATCACCAGACTGGTTGTCTTCCTGGTTGCTGGTCTGTGCTGCAGCTGTGACTAAGGCTGAAATAATTTCCTCTTTAGTCAGTTTGGCATGCACCAGTTTGTTTGATTTATACACCTTAGCCAACTGGTTCATTGTTAGCTTGATAAACTGAAAAAAATAAATAAATAAAACTGTTGAGAAAAATGAAATTCTGTATGTTTACCTTGTGGCTGCTGAAAGTACACACACCTTTAGTGACAACTGCTTAAAGGCTACAGAAGTTCAATTAATATCCACACCGCTGCTCACCAATATGAAACATCCCTTCACTTGATCAAGGAGCCTCAATTTTCACCACTAACACAAGTGGGTAACATTTACAGTGAGAGAAGCAGATACACACACACATACACACACACACACACACACACACACACACACACACACACACACACACACACACACACACACACACACAGTATTGTCAGCTCGGCACCAGATACAATTTTGCTGAAGAGCACACAGCAAATGCAGACTCTAGTCATGGGACTGGGTTTTCTCTCCAGGCCTGAAATAAGACTCCCCGCTGACCACTGTAGGGCTGAGGCCTTAGCTGGGTGCTCCAAGCCATATCTTCCACCACCCTCTCTGTGAACTCAGTGCTCTCAGTGTTCCTGTTCAAAGTAGGTGTCACACACACACTCTGTGTGAGATGTGATTTTCACACACACACACACCCTCACTTGAGAAAGGATAGCACAGCTTACCCGCTCTGGCACCTCCACCCAGACTATAAGGTAGACTCACTGCCACCAGAACACCCAAAGCTAGGTACTTTAAGACTCTTACAAGGGTACCCAATTACACTTAGTAAAATTAATATTTATACAAATGGTAGTGTTTAACCAAGCAGCAAGACTTTCAGGAATGTGGAGCCACAGTGTCACTAAATAAATGCAAGTACTCTCAAAGGTCAAATATTTTCTAAAAGACCAGCCACAATGAAGGGTTTAGATATACCTAATAATAAATAATAACCAGAAAATAAATAGTTTCTGGTTATTCTGATGTTGAATTACTCTATTTCTATTGCTATGCTTTTTATGTACATCTTGGAGATTTTATCACTGGGCCTATGCTGAGAAAGGGCTTGTGCTCAGTTGGAAACTCCTGGTGAAGAAATGTAAAATAAAATAAATAAATAAATGAAAATACCGAATATCTATTTACAATAACCACCAGAGTTTCAATCATAAGAAATATAAAAAAACAACACAGATGGAAAGTCTCAGTGAGATACAGAAACAACTACATTTAGCTAATCTCACTATATTGTTCTAACTGACTGAAGAAGTACTGTTCTCTAGTTACTTACTAAAGCAAGGCAAGATGAAAGTGGATGAGTGTCTCTTGTCAGGCCCAAAGACAGAGTATACACCTCACTAATATTCAAATACAATCTCATTGCTGGCTACAGAATGACATCACATCTGGTCACCTGACTCTATGGTTCACACATGATCCCCTCACTAAAAACTGAGCCAAGATCTGGCACTGATGTGTCACAATACACACATAGAACTTTAGCTAAGCTTTTATTACAGCATATGGAAACTGTTGAACAATTTGAACACTTCCACCCTTCCTGCAGAGACTAACAAGCCATTCTCTGGCTGCACTGAGACCTCTGAGATAATTTTTTTTTATGGCCTAAACCAAGTCATTTAATTTCAGGCTGTTATTTTGTTGAGTTTAGCTGGGCATCTATATTTTTGTTCTGTCCAGCAGGACCCACTGTTGATATATTTTTAACATAAGCAACTTTACAAATACATGTTTAACATAAGCCTCTGTCCAAATCAGTTTGATATTCAAATGACATATAATTCTTTACAAAACTCCAGCTAGCAGTGCTGGCATATGTTACACATGCACTGCCATACTCTCCCTGGCACAGCTGACACTACCTCAAATCATCACACCCCAAGTAGACTACAAGGATTTTTTCCACAGGTATACATCAAATGTTGGAGGTGTGATGGGGAAGAAAGTGGTAACTGGGAGCATATTTTCTGGGAGTGTAATGAGTTGGCAGACGTTAAAGATTTTCTGCAGACTGCTCTGTCTGAAATACTGGGTGAGCAAATTGGTGTAACTAAGGAAATTATTTTGTGAGCTATGATACAGAATTGGAATTGCCTAGACATAATAAAGCTTTGCTGAGTTTAATTATGGTGGCTGCCAAAAAAGCAATTACTAGAAAATGGAAATCAAAGTCTAAACCAACTTTACTAGACGTAGCGAACATAGTAAGAGAGATAAAACAACTGGAATTGGGATTTTTAGAAAAGGATAGCAGAAAATTTCATATGAGGAAGTAGGAATTATAGGATCAATACATGCAGAGGATGAACAAGGTTTAAAAGAAGGCAGGACTTGAATGAGCTATGTAATGTTTGACTGACAATGACTGGATAGATTATAAGTGATGTATAATGTTTACAACTACAACTATGTCAACATGGTTTGTAATGTATAATGTTTGCAACTGGAATTGTGTCAGTATGGTTTGTTTTCATTTATATAAATGTAAAATTACCTATGTCATACATGATAATTTAATAATTTTATTTATTTATTTGCATTTGTTTACCAGGATAGTCTAGCTGGGCCAGAAGTGTCCATTTTCAGTGGAGTCCCAGTGCGGAAAGCTCCGCATATAAGACATTTCACATATAATACAGAATTTACATTAATAAAGACATTTAGTACATATTATTGGCAGCTTATACATTTGGTGAAAGAAAACAGTATATAAGTAATCATTCTCAAATCAAAGATATTATACAAGCCAATACAGAGTATTTACATGGAAACACTCTATATGAGTAGTTATCATCTAGCAAAATTTATATAGAACACTTCATTCAGTGGGTACAAAGCAGATATAGGAATTAATTAAAGACTAGGCACTTACTTTTCACATGTTTAAGAAGTGTAATAGTTGAACGATAGGCTATATGAGTCCTGTTGCAGGAATAAGCAAAGTTGGTGGATATTGTTGCAGATATAAGTGGTGGTATGATATTAAGGTAGGCTGCAAGAGTACCTGAATGTCTCACCTGGTTCAATGGTAGGTCTATAATGGTTAAGTAGAGAAGGAAGTAGACAGGAGGGATCAATGGTAGCACAATGAGAGTTAGTAGAAGAGGGAAGTGGACAGGATGGAGAGTCGGAGTAAGTAAAAAGACAGGTGGATGTGAAAGGAGGATGCCAAAGTAGTAGAATGGGGGTTAAAATAGTTGTGATGGTTGAAGTTAGGTTATATGAGATGTGGTAGTAGCACATGTGCACAGCCAAGATGAGGAGAGGTGTTATTTCACAGATGTCTTGAAGAGGGTTACTGAACGGGTGGATCTAAGTGTTGGGTGGAGGGAGTTCTAAAGTTTTTTGATGGTAAAGGAGTAAAGCATCTGGCCAGCTGAAAGTTTGGGTTTTTCTACATTTACGAGCAGTTGGTTGCTGGATCGTAGTGGTCTGTTAGGATGGTATAAAGTAAGTATAGAAGACAGCGGAGGGCACATGGATGGATTATGAATGAGTTTGTGAGCTGTAGTTAGTTGGATAAAGGTCAGATCATTGGGGAGTTGAAGCCATTTTACATTGCGTAATGATAAGCAGTGGTGGGATGAGTAGGAGGCATTAGTTACAAACTTAGCAATTTTGTTGTAGCACGAGTCTAGTTTGGACTTTAAAGAGGACTGAATGTTGGTGAGGAGGGGGGCACCGTATAAAAGAGAGGGTAATTGAAAAGAAGAGGCAAGGAAAAGTTGGGCTGATGCACTAAGTAGATGTTTGCATCAGTAAAGAGTGCCAAGCTTTTGATGTGTCTTTTTGATACTGAACTGGATGTGCAGGTCGAATGTGAGGTTTTCGTCTATGATGACACCTAGGAGTTTTATGCTAGGTACAATGTTGATGGTGGTACCATTAAGGGATTGAATGGTGAAGTTCTCTTTTTGCAAGATAAAGATTTTCCTGTTTAAAAAAAGTTAAATGCAAAGAAGTACAGTATATTGATGTTTGGCAAAAAACTCTTCTCACAGTATGTGTTATAAATGGTACTTTCCAAACAGATATAGTCATATAAGACCTGAGTACTTATATGGGCATCTCTCTCTCTCTCTCTGTCTCTCATTCAATCATCATGCTTCCTCCATAATTGGGAAGTCCTTCTATCCAGTCCATTTAGTCTCCATGGAGATATCTTCAAGCTCCAAATAAGTCATCTTACCATTTTACTCCTCCCTATTCGACGCATCATATACAATGCCCCCCTTTATACATAGAAATCCAAACATATCATGCAACTGGAAATATACTAATAATGCCTAATAAAAAATGAAAGGCCTTAAATCCTTCAGCTATCCTATTGATTAGCATAAGCTATATATATATATATAAATGCATACACACACATACATACATGCACATCTACTCATATATGTAGATATATCTATCTATATATATATATATATATATATATATATATATATATATATATATATAGATAGATAGATATAGTTTGGGTCTCTGACCCTTTTCTGTATGCATTCAAGTCACACAGGTGCTAATGCCTCAAAATATGAACAGAATTCAAAAATATTAAATTATTTCTGATGAAAATCCCATAAAGCAAAATCAGAAGCAAACTAAACTTCAGAACTATAAAACTCCCTCATTATGTGAGAGTAATGAATGCTGATGATGTTCTTATGCCATGTTCTACATATCTGTGGTTATTAGCTCACCATAACAAAATCACAATTAACAAAGTGCACTAATGCGGAAAACATCCAGACATCAAGAACCAGTGTAACCTCTACTTAAGCTCATTAACAATGACCTATACCCGAATGTGAATCTCACAATACGTGACTCTTATTGGCCTTCAGAACTGCATCCAAGGGGACAAAGAATGCTCTTAGCTTAACTCATTCACTCCAATGGAGCTCAGTAAGTTTGCACTGTAACTTCCAGTGGGCGGAACCTAAGCCTTTCGACAGAATCAAATTATGTCCTCACATTTCAAATAAATGTTCATATCTCTGTAACGATAAGGATTATAAAAGAAGTGTAAATGGCAATCTCTTCAGCACAAACTACTTTTTATAGTCGTAGTATTCTTTAGGTTCTAGGTCTTAAACTCAATTTTATAAATCACAGTAAATTCATTAACTATTACATTTGTAATATTTTGTAAACAACTTACAATATCTCAGCAACCACTCAAGTTACACACATGCTGTCAGCATCATTTTATTCATCTAGCGGAGAGCTTTCATATGAGGCTAAGGAGCTCTGTCTGTGTTACTTGGTTGTTGAGATATTTAGAAAAAAATTGAAAATTATATCTATATAAATTAATATAATAAAAACAACAATTAATGTCTATTTACCTGCAGTGGGCAGAGGTCAAATATTAATGCAGTTGAGTTTGCTATTGTGTAAGCTTTAATATTAAATATTTTAAACCTTGTGCATAGCATGGCTTTGGAATTATTGATGCAAATGTGAACAAGCAATATTTGATGCCTAGAGGCATCAGTAGGAGTTAACTGCAGATGCACCTGGAGACGTCACTCAGATGTAATGAAATATACATAACTTCTAACATGGAAGGAGAAAACAGATCATAAAAAAGCAGAACACTTTGAATGAAAGTTGTCTTGACCAGAGGTCTTATGAGGCATGTGGTATGCTTCTCAAATGACCAGCTCATTGAAGTTCATTTCATCTTGCCTGTTAGACTGAATGGTCTTCTGAAAAATTTTGTTGAGCAGCCAAAGCCCCACACTCTAAACATGATTCATATCTAGCTGACTGCACCACATCTGTAGCCAATACAACTTTTCTAAAGTCAATAACCCTCAGTGTTATTTTTGTCAGATTCTCATTCAGTCAAACAAATTGGATTATGTGTATTGTTTTTCATAGTATCAAATAGCTCCACATTTTCCCACATAAACACTCATAAAATGTCTGAGGATTGCAGGAATAATAAAAATATTTTCGTTTTCTTAAAATGTAATCATTAAAGTGGGGAAAGATTAAGAAATGTAACAGAGGTAAAACTGAAGAGGAGCCCCATCCAGCAAATTAAGCAACCATAACAAAATGTCATTTCTATTAGCACATTCAGGTGTCTGCTGACTTATTTCTGTGCTACATTTATGTATAGCTATAAATATCTCTCTCTCTCTCTCTCTATATATATATATATATATATATATATATATATAGATATAGATATATCTATCGTTGTGTGTGTGTGTATATACATATATATATATATATATATATATATATATATATATATATATATATGCGCGTGTGTGTGCAAATGAGTGTGTGTGTGTCAGTCTATACCACTTGATTGAAAGTCACATTTTTTTCAATTTTTCAGAAGGGCAATAAACCCATCTCCCTTAATAGGTGTTGCCTCAAAGTTTGTCATATAAAATAAGGGGGTGGAGGCAGTTTCCCTTGGGTAATTTGGAGAGTGCAGCCCTTCAATATATATATATATATATATATATATATATATATATATATATATATATATAATAATTTCAATGAACTACATATAGAGAGAGACAGATTATATGGGGCAGAAATATGGATGATTTGGGTGTCTCCCTAGGATCAACTGCTACAGAAGGCCAGTACAGGAATAATAGGGCACTGCAGCTGTGGCTGCTTTGAACAGGGGTATCACTGTCTATTTTCATACTTAATTTATTATTTTTAAGTCAAAAAATGTAATGTTTCACAACTTTAAAAATAAATAAATAAATACATAAAATGCATAGCTTAATTGTCCACACAACCCATGTTAAAAGCAGCTGCAGCTAAGATGCCCCTTGTGGGAGGTTGGGCACTTAAGCAATCAATTTGCAGGATTTATGCATCTTGCTGGAGCAGAAAGGCCATGAATATTAAACAGGAAAGGACTGATCCCAATGAGGGTAAAAGAGCTGCAGCTGCAATAGTGTGGGATATGTTTTTTTTTTCAGCAATTCAGCGATTAGCATAAATAATGCTTTCAAAGTAAAAAAAAAACTGTAAAATGACTAACATGGCTTTTCCCCTGGATTTGGTTGTTTGTGAGATTCTACTGTTGCCCACTGGGCATATGATGATCAGGAGTACACAGACATCATTACTTCTTTACACACTGACGTTTGACTCTCCAATACCACTTTGCTTGTTAGCCAAAATTATTGGCTGTGGAGTGGAATTAACAAAACCTTCAGCAGTTAGAGCATGGTTGTTTAATATTGTAGTAGAGTGGGGGAGAGGTTGCAAAATGTCCCAGTTTGGGCCAGTGCCCTGATTCTCAAAAATTGATATTTTAAGTGTCGGAGAAAAGGAAAAAGATTCATGTGTGTCTACTCTCTGGGTTTATATTATCTCAACAGTCAGGTCTGGGATTATCTGCCTGAAACAAGTTACTGAAAATAATGAAGGTCATTGGTCTATTGGCATATTGTCATAGCGTTTTCACAAGTTTTTCCTTCAGCAGCAATAACAGACAACACTGAAGATGGAGACAATGGTCGGGAGGAAATACAACTTTTGAATAGAGGCGATATTTAAAATTTTCTCTTTAACATTCAGTGCCATCTTTCTGCATTTTCAGCTGTTTCACTTTCATCTAACTGGCCCTAGTGGTGTGTGGAATCCATAATTGTTTGTTTTAGACTGATGACTACAGTATACTCAAAGATAAAGGGCTCAGCCAATCCAGTAGAATAGAACACAGATCCAAAATCACTCAGCTGAGATTCTAACTCTCTTTCCTGCAAAGAACCAATGGTCCTGCTAACATTATTACTTTAATGTATGCTAACTTCCTTTGCATTGTACTACATTTATTCTGCATGTTTTAGACTTTACGCACATCACTGAGCTGTTCTTCTGCTTTACCCCTTCCCCTTCCTTTCTCTAATGTCTTCATCTAGCTGCTCGACCCCACCTCTAACGCCCTACTGAAATTCCCTTTAGCAGGCTCTGTTCTAACTAGTCACAGTGAAAATCAGCCTGCCCTAAGCCTATTTACTGTACTCTGTCCTTTTGCTGCTCAAACAAGGCTCTTTTGCTTATATTCTCTTCTTTCTGTTTTTACAGAATGTTTTCTGCTGACTGCCACTAACTGGTTCTGCCCCACTCTGTTCATCCTTGCTGCACTTAGGCTCACTCCACTTTCCTACCTGCCCCCAATTTCCACCTGCCTCCACTACATCTCCATTTATCTACAACTAACCACACCCTCTAATTTTCTCTCTATCAGTAAAACACCCTGTTCCATTTTACACACCCAAATTCCTTATTCAACTAACATTTGTCTCTTCCTCTCTCGCCAACCATATACTCTGCCTTCTTGCCTAAACTTTCTATCTGCTTAACATATCTGTCTCCTACCAATACCTCTCACCTTTGCTGGTTACACTTTTTTCCAGCAATCTACTTTTCCACTCCAAATAATTCACCCTCCCTCCTATATTACCTTTTCTATCCCTTTCACTCTCTATACCAAACCACTTCTTTCTCCATTATACAATGTCTTCATCTCTTCTTAACATACACCTAAAATTCTATCCTGCCACTCTAACAGTCTCACCCTCCTCATACTTGTTTATTCTCTAAGTTCATACCAAAATCAACTAAATAACTACTGCTGCTACAACACTAATACTAATCATCAGTCCCACCCATCTACCCAAACCTACTACTACTTAATTGCTCCCAACCTCTATAATACAACCCACACGGGTTACTTCCCTTACAAACGTACCCAGCTCAAATCCAAATCTATTTCACTCCTTATATACAACAACTTCTTAACTAAACTTATGAAAGCCTTTCTGTCCTTCACCTCTCAACTAATACTTAGTGGAGACATCCACCCTAGTCCTGGACCCCAACAAATTCAAAAACAACTCTTCCCCCTTCCCATTTCCCTTGTACTGGTATCCCTGCTTCCCCTAAAGGCTCTAACCTCCTGCTACTTAACATCAGTATAAGAAGTATATAGTTGATAAGATTCATGACCTACACGTCTGCCTCTCCCAATACTCCCCCGATATCACCATGCTTATCGAAACCTGGATAAAACCTGATTTTAAGAAGAATGAGATCCTCCCTACAGTTTGTAACATACATTGTGGTGACAGAAAAAACAAGCAGGGAAAGGGAATAGCCATAATGTTCATACAAAATTTTAAATTAGACAATACAAACATGCACTCCTAAATTTAGTAATTTTGAATTATTATGTGCTAAACTCAAAATTAGCAATAATAAACACCTAACAATAATTGCTACTTATATTCCCCCCAGCAATAATCCAAACACTGTCGGGGATATGCTCTACTAGATATCTTCCAAATTCATACAAGAAACCATCATTTTGTGAGATTTCAACACCAACAGATACTCTTACAATGCAGACAATATGTCCAGTGTCATCAATCTGCATGGCTTTTCTCAAGTAATTCATAGCACTACAAGAACTGAAAAAGCCTCTAAAAGACAATCTGTATTAGTCTGGATTCTAATCAACAAGCCTTCCCTAGCCTATCAATCAGGTTACTTCACCAATAGTATTAGTGACCATCTCCCCATCTACTTACTTAGACATCATCTCAACCCCACCAGACAAAACTCCTTCAG
Organism: Protopterus annectens; assembly: GCF_019279795.1. Lineage (NCBI taxonomy): Eukaryota > Metazoa > Chordata > Ceratodontiformes > Protopteridae > Protopterus > Protopterus annectens. The sequence continues at coordinate 513,829,581 of NC_056727.1, read as the reverse complement.
TACAACTTGCAATAAGAAGAATTTCAGTGTTCAAACTTTTATTTCACTCTTACATCTCTGCAATTGGTCACCACACAAAACTCTTCCTCTTGATACAGCCATATACTGTACAATTCTACATTCCTTGAGGTACTAACTGGGTTACCCCTTTGTTGATCCAGTTCAATAAAATCTAACTGCACACCCTGGTTAACAAAAGACACCAAAACTCTACCCAAAGAGACAAAGCTTTGTCACTCTGGCTCCCCACCAAAAACCAAGTTAACCATGATCTATTTAATCAACTTTGTAATAAAGCCAAGACACACATAAAACTAGACAAAAAACTTACTTTACCAATTTACAACACCAGCACCTCAAAAATCAAAAAAAAAATGTTGGTCTGTGATAAATAAACTCCTTCACCCTGGCCAAACTTCCACCCCTACTCCCTTTTTTACTAACAACACCAACAGTATTGCAGAACAAGCCAACTCTTTCTTTACTAACTCCATCCAGTCTCTCTCCAAGTGTAATCCTAGCACACCTATAAGTTTCCCTAACCTTCATAATGCAACCAGGGACTCATTCTCATTTAAACCTATTCAAACTTTCACCATAAAAAATACTTTCCAGACTTAAACCTACAACACTTACTGCAGGCAACCTATCCACAGAATTCCTAAAGCTAGCTGCTGATGACATTGGCTACCTCATCAGCATTTTTATCAACTGCTCTCTCTCTGAGCATTATGTTCCCTCAAGCTGGAAAATATCTTATATTATTCCCCTACACAAAGGTGGCAACTCTGCCAAGCTATCTAACTAAAAACCCATTGCTGTCTTACCACCCCTTTGCAAAACAGAAAAATGTATTAATTTGCAAGTGCTAAATCACCTCCTATTGAACAACCTCTTATCCAACATGCAACAAAGTTTCCACACCAACCACAGTACCACTACTGCCCTTCTAGATTTCACTAACACCATTAACCAGCACAGAAATAATGGGAAATTTGTATCCTCTATCTTTCTGGATCTTTCCAAGCTTTTGCTATTGTTTCCAACCAGAAACTTCTTGACTAAACTTCTGGTCTAAAACTTAGCCATACTTCTCTAGCATGGTTCCATAGCTACCTATGCAGTTGCCAGCAAGCAGTTAAATAACAGCAAGAACTATCTTCATTATTACCTGTCAATGTGAGGTTACTGCAAGGTTTCATCCTAGGACCACTACTTTTCACTATTTTTACAAACCAACTCCACACATTTACTCCCCTAACCTCCATAGTTCAATATGCAGATGACTCCACATTTATCTGTGCTGCACCATCCTTAAAACAATTTGTCACTATAACACAGCAGTCCTTTACAGCTGTGAAATCATGGCTATCTGATTCTCACCTGATTCTGAACTCTTCTAAAACAAAACTGATGTTTCAACGCAGCAAATGTCAAAACTCACCACCCCCATTCCAAATACATTCCAGAAACAACACCATACCAAACTATTAGGTATAATAATTGACAATAAATTGAAATTTGACCTACACTTTTCTCATTCAATAAAGAAAACACATATCAAACTAGTCTCTCTTTATAGACTCATGCCATTTCTCACTAACTACTTTAGAAAGGCAATAGCCAGAACACATCTTCTCTCTACCCTACTATATGTTGCTCCTACCTTCACTAACTTAAGTAAAACTGATATAGTACAACTTGAAACTTGCTACAATAAAATAGATAAATTCACTGCCAACTCTCCTTTCAGGTCTCACTGCTGCTCTGCCTTACTCCAACTAAACTGGCTAGAACTACCACATTATTTAATGTACACTCAGCTTGATATCACTCATAAGCTAGCATTCCAACCTGACAAAACCCCTGCTCTTCAACTAATACTTCAACCTCACTCTAATACTTGCCCACTTTGCTCTTCACACAAATCTCAATTACAGGTCTCTAAATCCAACAATAAAGCCAGTGACTCTATGTACTCAAACTACAGCTCCAAAATATGGAATTCTATCCCTCAGCCGATTATCACTAATGCCAACCACACCCACTTCAATTAAGACTTTACCTCATTGACAACGGGCTTTGTTCATGTATTTGCCCTGGTTAATCCCTTTCCACTATCTATTAGTTTTTCAACTTACTTTCCTTCAACACCTCACCCACCATATGTAATTTGCATTATTTTTCTTCCCTCCCCCCTTCTTACTTGTCCTTCTTAAACCCTTTTCCCTCATCTCTCAGTTTTTCTACTTACTCTCCCTTCATACCACTTCCTCCATATGTATTTTCTTACTCCGTTTACTTCCTCCTTACCCCTTCCACATGTGTAATATTTCATCCTTTCCAATTTCTTTTCTTTATCTTAACTTTAACCTCTCACCATTGCCCCCTCCCTTTCATCCCCTCTACATAGCTCTCTCCCCTACTCATCCCCCTTCATATTTCTACTCTACTCTCCTTTCCACTCTATACTGTCCTCACTATAGTCTCTTTTTTACATATCTGAGGCTCTCATCTGATGTTCCTTTTTCATAATTTTTATACAGTTTTTGCTAATATTTCTCATCTGGCTTCAGCTAATAACCATCTTGCTTTATTATTGCCTAGTCACCTTACTGAATGTTCTTTTTTATATTGTGGCCAGCTATTAGTCATTGTGATGTGTTCAAACTAGTATTCTTAAATGTTTTTGTAATATTTGTGTTCCTAAATGTTTGTATTTCGAAATGTATCTATTTCTAATTGTTATATGTTAATATTGTTAACTGTCTTTGGAGCTTTTCTCCCCAGTCCTCCACTGAAAATGGGCTTTCACCCAGTTGGACTATCCCAGTAAACAGAAGTTAAATAAATAAATGAATAAATAAATACATAAATAAATAAATAAATAGATTTAAACTTGTTAAATATTTGGTTTTCTGAAGGCCTGGTTATCTTGGGGTGTATTGTAGTTATTTATCATGATTAAGACAAGGTGTACCTCTTAACTTTATGGGAAGCGCATGTAAATATTTTATTTATGTAATATTAACACAGCTTTGGAGATGCCTGTTAAGTCTTGCTGTGTCACTTTAATTCTTTGCCTCTTTTCTTGTAGTGTGCTAGACTATCTGTGTTTGTGTTCTAGGCCCTGTAGTATGTATTATTCTGTTTACATCTCCTTTATTATTTATCTGTATTTCTGCTTTTGGTAACATGGGCTACGGCTGAAAGGGGGCCATATGGAAAAGGCTACTTCCCCATGCCAAAACCAAATATATAAAAATAGTGCCTCATTATTGTTTACTTCTGTCAACATCTACCATTTGCCCTTAGCCAACTTTTTATTTTCACACTCTTCTGGAGGCTTTATTTATGTCTTTACTCTGTCCTTCTATAGCTTTCTATATCTGCTCCTTATTTTGCTGGATGCATGTTTACTTGCTAGTGTTAACCATACTTATGACCTCCTCATAATCTACCCTTCAAGTCATCTTTCTACTCATTTGACTGTCCAGTGTCCACATAAAACTACACCATGCTATGTCCTGACATTTTCCTATTCTTACCAATTTTTACATTATTTCTGTTGTCCCCCCTTTCTTGTTCTTCATCATGGTCTTTTCATCTCTGTCCCCATACTATTCCGACTAGCTAATACTCTTTAAAACATATCCAACCCATTCCTACTTACTGGTGTCATAGCTTTACAAGTTCTATAAATAATTCCATACCTTGTTTCTTTATGTATGTATGTAGGGGGTGTTATTAGGGTTTTTGAGTATTAACATCTGTTGTTGTTTATGTTAATGCAAGTAATTTTTCTTATGTTGCATTTTTTTTTCTTACCATAGGTTCATAGGTAAGTACTAGGCAATCAGTCTGCAGGCCATTTTAAGCCTAGCCAAAAAACCTTATTAAAAATTTCCTTCTAACCTTGAAGACGGTAAGACAAAATAGACCAGGAGTGAATTTGACACTGCCTATCCAATTATCTACAATTAGTGTGAAGGTGGCAAGGGTGACATTCTGCTTGGCGTGTAGTGAAAGTTTGTTCCAGAAGTGAGGTTTATACTGGGATATGAATCTATCATGTCAACATGTCTTATTTATCTACTGATGAAGGTTTAGTTCCTTTAACCGAGTATTTGCTGAACTATTAGTTCCACGAAGGAATAGAAGATCAAATAGGGATGGATCTCTCATGACAATAAAGGCTAGACATATCTCTTCATAAGAGTCTGTAAGAGGCTGAGTACAGTAAAAGGGTTGACTATCTCCTAATAAGTAATATTTTTGTGGCTGCTGATCTTTTCAGTTATGGATCAATGAGGTCTCTCAAGTTGTGTGATATGATTAAATAAGTACATGACAAAAGGTGAGTTATATTCAATAATGGGTCTGGTAAGATATGAGTAAAGCGGAATTGAGACTCCTTTGGATCTGGTGGAAATGCCTTTGGAAATTTGATGGGACAGATATAAGGCTTTCCAAACTACAGTGGAGATGTGATGATCAAATGATAATGAGTTATTAACAAGAGTACCCAGTATATGTAAGTGAAACTATTGTGCTTGCCAAAATGAACTATGCTATATTTTTATACATTTAATTTGAGACCATTGTCCTTGTACCAATTGTTAACATAATCTAAGCCATGATAGAGCAAGTGTGCATCAGTTGAAGATCGAATAACACCATCCAGTTTACAGTCGTCTGCAAACTTAGTTGATCATAGGCCAGAAGTGCTGGCGTGAAGCTCTGAGAAATAAATGACAGATAGGAGAGGGCCCAAAACTGAGTCCTTCTGGTACATCTCTGGTAACTGTTTTGCTGTGGCACCTGCTACTCTAACCACAAAAAAAAGTTATGATTGCAGTAAAAAATGAAGCTAGAAACCAGGTCCCAGTGACCACCAGTAAAAACCTCAGGAAACTGTGGTCTCTGGGACCTGATTTCTAGCTTAATTTTAGAGTTTTTCAAGGTTCTTGGTTTGTTATGTCTTTTATGATTGCAGTCATCCATTATGCCCTTGCCACTTGTTCATTGAGATCAATGCACTACTCTGGTAAACAAACATAAATAAAATGAATAAAAATAGGTCTGTTGCTACCATTCCTCTTCAGCCTCATACCTTATAGTCTTTCTCAGGTTTCCAGTTTCACTGATTGTTTCTGACTATTGCACTTTCTGATTAGTTTAGTCTTCCTCTGTTCCTCCTCTATGGTGACATCAAAGTACATTTTGTTATTCTCCACAAATGTATTCCCCTTAAGTTTCAGAGCATTATGGCTGACTATCCTAACAGGGCCTTTATTGGAAATGCTCAGACACAAGGCATGTTGAGCTTCTTGTACTAAGTTCTGATGATAATAACTAGAACCCAATCTCATACTCACAACTGTCAGAGACTGGCCTGTGCAGATACTGACATCTGAATGGTATATGTTTTAGTGTTATGAGTTGACCTCAGTAAGACTGCATAGCCTGAAGCACTTACAAGGGCTTTTAGCAGTGTGGCACTATTAGTTATCACCACTTAAGTGCATTACTTGAATGGATTAGTGTGTCTGGACATATATGAGACTGTGGGACACTCTCCCTTTATGTAGTACAGAGGTTTATCACAGTGCAACACTGTTAATAAATGTCATTCAGGTATATGAGTGGACCTCTTTGGGAATGGCTACCCTAATGTGGTACACAGGTTTATTGCAATGGAATACAATTACTAAAATCCTTGGGGCAGGTAACTGCGACATTTAAATGGAGTAGCATGCTACTAAACCACCAAATAGAAAGCTAAATGATAGTGTGATGCTGTAAGCCACTATACAACCACAGCTTTACTGTACTGCATTCATCATTGAGGTATTGGCTTGAAGACCAGCCATCAGAATGGCAGGCAGCATGGATAAGGGGGTGAGAATTTTAAGTACATATTTTAAAAACAAGGCCACATCCCTTCTTGGTAGTGGAGAGCTTTGCAAGGTGAGAGTATTTTGCTGTGGCAGTTGATTGGCAAGCAGCTGTATGTTTGCATAAAATGACAGAGATGAAATCCATCATGTGGCAGTTATTTTACTTTGTTTTATTTCATGAAAACTGAACATCAGAGATGTACATAGCCAGCAAAGTAACTGGGAACAAAATCTGCCTGTATATGCAAATCACTGATTGTTGTTTAATCATTATTCTGTGTTTTTTGTTAAGCTAATTAGTATTGTACCTCTCAGCTGTCTCAGCTGTCCTCAATTTTGTAGACTATGATTGATTTTGCCTCATATTTTTGCCCTGTCCCTATTGAAAGTTTTGAATTTCTAGTAAATCACTGAAGATTAAAATCAATCAATGTCATCCATTAGTGTTTTGTGCTTCTTATTGTTCAGATAATGCAGGTTGATTTGAAACCTGCTCTTTTGTTAACTCCAAAATGAATTGAAGGAAGATGAATTCCACTATGCCTTATCCACAGGCATTGCCTATCCTGGCTGTTAGCATCTCAGCTACACATTTGACATGATAAGAAGTAATCAGTAGATTTCTCCCACTTTGTAAATATTAATAACAAGTTATATACAACCTCCAGAGATTTTGTACCATGGGTTGGTAAGAAATGCATAAGAGAGGAAACAAAGCTATCACCTTTTCCTCCTAATAGTGAGAAACTCTATTTTAAGCTCACCACTGACTCATTACCTCCATGCCTACATAAGCCTCTACTCCCCTGACATCCTTCTCCTAACCGAATCATGGCTCAAACCTCACATCAAAAGTGAGGAAATACTCCCACCTGTATACAACATCCAACATATGGACAGACTATCCAGAAAAGGAGGAGGTGTGGCACTGTTGTACAAATACCACCTCAATATCCAAATTCTCACCAAATCAGCACCCAAGTTTGAAAAGGAAGAAATACTTTACACCACTCTCAAATTAAACCCTAAAAAATCAATCAACATTTTAGGGTGCTATTTCCAACCAGGCCAAAACATACCTCCCCTTGAAAGTCTACTAGACTGGGCCAATCTCTCCGTAACCCAAGAAACTATCATCCTTAGGGACGTTTACATCAATTGGCTATCCTGCAACAGCAACTACCCAGCTCTCCACCTAAATCTCCATGGTTTCTCTCAGCTAATACAACCCCCCACTAGGATGAATAAAAACCCCAATGACCACGCTATTCTTGACTGGGTCTTAGTTTACAAAGCCTCTCACACCTACCTAGCAGGATGTTTACCTGACTCCCTCAGTGACTATTCCCCAACCTTCCTACTAAAAAATCACATTAATGATTGCAAACCCATTACACACAGACTTATTGACAACAAAGCTAATTTTAACACCAACTCCTTCATCTCCTCCCTTCAGAACGTAAACTGGTCACCTCAACCTAGACGAAGCAGTCCATTTCTTTAACAGTACCTTCCTCATCATCCTTAACTCCCATGTCCTCTTGAAAAACACCAGAATCAGAACTAAGAGCTCTCCCTGGCTACAAAAATCCACCATAGGCCTTATGAAAACCATGGATAAAACATGGGAACACTGGTGCATAACTAAAAACCCATCAGATAGGTAACTCTTCCTTGAACCACGTAACAAGGTCAAAAAGCAAGTAAAAGCAGACAAAGCCCTTTTCTATCAGACATCCATAAACTCCTCCCAAAACAACTCCAAGCAATTCTGGTTTACAATTAACTCTATACTCTGCCCAGGAAAAGTAAGCACCCCCCCTACCAACCACCCCTCTCTCCATCAGTAGCATTACTGATTCCTTCAATAAGCACTTCATAGTATCCGTTCTATCCCTAACAAAAAAAACACTTCCCTACACTAATTTCCCCCTCATCCAACCCAAAATCACCCCTCCCTACCTTCTTTCTCTCCACACTACCCACCTCCTACATAAAAAGACTTCTGACAAAACTAAACCCACAAAACTAGCAGCCGACTACCTGCCTGTTGAATACCTAAAGATAGAAGCTGATGTCCTAGCTTATCCTATTTCCATATTAATCAACCACTTCATATCTGAATCCTATGTACCCACACTATGGAAGATATCACACATCATTCCCCTCCACAAAGGTGGCCCCTCCACTGACCTCTCCAACTACCACCCCATTGCCATCCTCTCCCCCCTCCAAGATACTCAAAAAATGAATCAACTTACAGGTCTCCAAATTCCTCCTTAACAATAACCTCCTCTCCAATACCCAGTATGGTATCATAACACACCACAGCATGACAACTGCTCTCCTTCACCAACACTATCCTCCATCACAAAAACAATGGCCTCCTCTCCTCTGCTGTATTTCTGGATCTATCTAAAACCTTTGACATCTTGTCACACAATCTACTACTCTCTGCTCTATCTGACCTCTCTTTCTCCATACCAGCCATAAACTGGTTCCACAGCTATCTACAAGGCCGTCAGCAATCAGTCATCTGGGACAACAATCTATCCACTCATCTCCCTGTTATTCTTGGGGTTCCCCAAGGCTCCATCCTTGGCCCCTACTTTTCTCCCTTTTCACCAATAATCTGCACACTGCCACCAAACATGCCTCCCTCATACAGTATACAGATTATTCCACCCTCATCTGCTCAGCCCCAAGTCTATCAGAACTCCAACAGATCACCCAAGAATCTCTTCAATTGAAAGCTGGCTATCTAATTCCCAGCTTCTCCTCAATCAAAATAAAACCAAATTCTTCATCTTCCAATCCTCCATATCTACCCCAAACACCCCACACTTCACTATTCAAGCCAAGGACAATACCTCCATTTCACCAACAGTTCACAAAAAACTACTTGGTGTACAAATTGACAATAATCTCAAATTTGACACCCACATGTCACTAACAATAAAAAGAGTTCACAAAAAACTTGGTGACTTATATAGAACAGTCTGTATTTTATTCCTTTGAAGGCCTATTTCTGCTTTATTTGGTTTGTTAATATGACTTATATAGAAGCCACCAATACCTCACCAAACCAGCAAGAACCTCTATCGCCAATTCCCAACTAATCTCCACTGTACTCTGCACATCACCAATACTTACAAATCTTAGACAGTCAGACCTACACCAACTCGAATCCTGCTACAATAAAATCGCAAAAAATTGCCACTGGTGCCTCTTACCGCAGCCACCACTGTGTCTCCCTTAGAGACCTTGACTGGCTTGAACTCCCACAACTCCTACACCAAACTCAACTCACCTTTGCTCATAAACTAGTAAACCACCCTTTCTGAATCCCATCGCTCCATACAATTCTCAAACCCTACCACTCTTCCAGACCACTACGCTCCTGCAACAGATATCTACTCCAGGTCACCAAAGCCAAAAACTCAGCAGGTGAAGCACTATTTTCCTAAGCTATGTCCAAGCTTTGGAGCAAACTTCCCACTACCATAACTACCCTTCCTTCCTGCAGTCTTTTCAAGACTGAAATTAAATCTCACCTAAGTTTTCACTGGCTTTCTCCTTGTCAAACCCCATCTAATAAACCCTCCTTTCCCAGATTTAGATAGAGTATCCCCTCTATCACTTTAAAACTGAACTGAAGATCACTTACTGCTTGTTAATCCTTCCAGGATTTAGTTATTTATTTAGTCTATTATTATTGTTATCTAGTTACTGTTTAGATAATTTGTAGCAATGTGTTTTACTTCTTTCTCAATGTTCAAATGTAAATAAATAAATAAATAAATAAATAAATAAATAAATAAATAAATAAATAATAAATAAATAAATAATAAACTTTCTGAATTATAACTGAAGCAACTCATCTCTCTGATTTATTATGGATCATCAGGAAATATGACAGATCATCTCTTATATATATGTCAGGAATCACAGAATATAAATATATAAAACTATGTTTAGTTTGATTAACCTTTTGTACAGTAAACAATGGGTAAGACATGCATGGCAAAGTCACTAAAATATTGACACTCTAGCACTTTTCTTTTATGAATCTTTCTATTTACAGCAATTTTAGATATAATGTTTCAGCTAACACCATTATAACATTTTATTGCTATGTCTGTAATACTCAGTTCATTGTTTTCTCTGTGAAATATTTTGCATTTGCACCCAAGCCATTGTTGCAAAGGGTCCCAGGGCCAGTTCACGTATTTGGCTAACAAAGAATAAATAAATATAGGACATTTTTAAAATTAAATCTAATTTTGAGATTTTATCTCCCTTTCCAATTATTTTTGCCACTAGTATATGCTTTACAGTGGTGACTGTTTGTGTGAAACAAAGTTGTATTACAGTTATTGTGACTTTTATTTTTAGCATAATCTGATGGCTGAGATATGCATAGTCAACAATTGTTATAAACTGCTGTGTATTTTGTGAAATCAAGTGTTTGTGTGTGTGTGTGTGTGTGTGTGTGTGTGTGTGTGTGTGTGTGTGTGTGTGTGTGTGTGTGTGTGTGTATGCATGTATTGAAATTCATTGTTGCGACCATTATTTTTTATCACAATCATGACATCTGAGTGAAGTAAAGTGAGTATCACTGCTTGTTAGTGATAGAAGGTTGTTTCTGAATAAAACTAACTTTTTTCTTGTCACCTACTCATTTTAAACAGGCAAAATCTGGCTTTGAAGGACTAGTGTTGATTTCTGTAGAGTAAATTTAAATATGTTACAGTGGCTTCTGTGTGTGAAACAAACTCAAAATATGTTGTGGTTATTATTACTAGAGTCTTCCATGGTTTGAAATATTCTTAAATGGCTAATTTTTTTCTTTTTTGGTTAGTAAATTTTGTTTCACTTCCTGGAAAAATGTTCAAGATTACAGATGTAAAAGGGAGATGATTTCAAATAATAGGCCACCCACATACTCTTTTTAGGACCAAGTATGTGGGTGGCCTATTATTTGAAAACTGGCCAGTGCCCAAGGTACACTTAATCTACCACTGCATATACATCTAGATAAATAAATAAATAAAACAAATGAGTTGCAGAAGAAAATAGGCTCTGTGAGTTCACTTTACAAGCCTTTAACAGTTGTTTTTATTCCTGGAGTCAAAACATCCAAGTTACAAAAGTCAGATGAACACTTTCATGTAAAGGCAGGACTTCATCTAATAATTAGGTTTGTACAGACACTAAATATTGTAAAACAAGTGATCTGGATTCAAAATTACAGTAGAAAATCTGAGAAGTATAGGTGCTGACAACAAACTGATGGAAAAGTTTCCCCATGCATGCGGAGGAACTGTACAATATATAACAACCCACTTGAAGTGGGAAAATTGTCTTCAACAACTGCCCCCATAAATATTCAAAAAATGTCTGAGCTCTTCAGCTGCAACAAAACAGCATCAAAGCACCTGCCTCTAATAATGATGGAAATTAGTGGAAGGGTTAGAGGATCATGGCACTCTGCTCAGAATGTGGAATCAGTATCAACCAATGGGTATTACAGTGAAGTGAAGTGCTGACACAGAACACACAGGTTATCAAATACAGAGTCAGTAGCTATCCTGAGTGAATGGAATCTGCAAGTCTCTAATGTTCACTTAAAAGGAAATGCAGATGCCATGCATACTCCTTAATTCCACTATTTGACTAGCTTCCGTTGTGTATCTTTGTCAAATCCATTGGAATCAACCAATTATCTGATCTTTCAGATGTTGATACGTAAGTCAATGCCTGTGTCATTTTCATTGGTATGAGTATCCACAATGCAAAACATTGCCACTTCTGGCATCAATAGCACATGACCTCTAACTGTTACTATGTCTAACGAGGTGCATATCATGTACTCCATAAATCATGGAGTTATACTGAGCATGCAAGGGCACACAGCTCCACTAGTGTATACATTTCTGAATCATTCTGACATCATGTGTTGCTCATTTGTATAGGGTTTCTCATTTATATATCATGTGCTCATTTGTCAGTGTTGTTTATCACACTGTGACAGAAATTTTGTGCAACATGTACCTCTGGATTACACAAAACTATGCAGTTTTGTGCTGCAGATTGTGTAAACCCTCAATCCCAGCTGAAGGTTTTTCTGTGTAAAATAAGTGCTGATAAGTGTGTTCTCTGAATGAAAGTAAATGTCCTCTCATTATGACAAGGCTCTCATTTGTCTCCCCTAGCAAAACAAATTTGTTTGAGGTGAACAAATGTTTTCAGGGGTATATTTGATCTGTTTGCCATTATCTTCATGAACAATTTGTTATGGGTCTGTATGAGGAACAGTGACTGGATGTAGTTGATAGGTCTGATAACAACTGTGCTGTGCAAGTAAAGCCACATATTAACAATATTCTTAGAGGACAATATATTAAATATTGTTAAAACATATTCAGCATAAATAGTCAATCTTTTTTATATATTTTACCTAACATGCCATCATGTCCTCAACAATTACCATTTTACTCTGGAATATAATGTATTGTAACACTTCAGACATCATAATAAGTTGAACTAGCTTTTCAAACTGGTGCTGAGATTGGGTAGCTACATTACTGTTGTGACAAAATCCATGTGTATGGCAACTGTACTCATTTTGTGTATACTAGAGTGTATAGGAAAGATTTAAAGTTAATTAATAAATAATTAATATACCTTCATTATTATTTCACAAACATACCTTCAATATGATTTCTCAAAAGAGTCACCTTTAAGGGATTTCTTAAGTGTAAGCCTTAATTGGAAGGGAGTATTAACAATTTTTAAGAGTGCCTGTTGTTTTATCAATAAAGTGCTGCATTCTAGTTTTAAAATATTTTGAAAATCTTTACATATACTATTGCCACTCTGGATTTTATTTGTTATGGTGACTAAGAAGTCATGTAATTATTTATTTTTTGCTTCCATTCTGATGTTTTTTGCTATGCTCAGCATCTGAACTTAATATACATAAGGTACATTAATGTGTTCCATGATCTGTAAATATTAGCTGCATGAATGTAATTCATATCTTCATATTCTGTGCATCTCTATAGGTGAAGGCTCAAAATCCTTTTTTAGTGGGTATGCTGGCATTGTTCATATTTGGGATATGCTTAATCACATACTTTTATTGAACCAAAAACAGAAAGGTGACCCAAAATGACAGTTAATGTCTTCTTATGAGCCTAGCTGGAGAAAGCCTATTCTGCAATGAATATAATGCACCATATTACAAGGGAAGAAAATATAAGGCTGATTTTGATTGTGAATTTAAAGCTACAACCTTTACATTTATTTATTTATTGATATTTTCTTTGCAGATTTTATAAAACCAGATATCTAATCCTTTTTAATAGTGGACTAGTTTGAACAAAATGGTAGATGACTGTAGTGTATAACTAGTAAAAGTTCATCTTGTTTTTAGTCAGAAACGTTGTTAACTATTAGTTGAGTCATTTTTGTATCATTATTTATGGATACAAGTAAATATTCATATCATATAACTGGATCTGAAAGTAAGAAGACAAAACTATTCTGATTTCTCAATATAGATTAGCACCATTTCTGGCTTGAAGATTTGATATTCAGTACAGAATATATGCACTTCTGCTTCCAAAGTGCATGTTATGATGATGAGACTGAGGTGAAGCCAGAACTAGTTAAATAAAAAAATTCATTTGCTGGTAAGTTCGTTTCCTTGTAGATAGTTATTAAAGTTAGTTCTTTAGATAGGTAACCAACCTTGATCATGTAAAAGCTGAGTAGAAACCACTATCATTGATTCATAACCTATTTTGTAACAGTAACTGGTCTAATCACTAATGAATTCCTAATGAACACCTGAAAGTTATTCTAATCAGTTTATCTGCAGTCACTTAGTAATTTACTAAGACTATGCATACAGGTTTCAATCTATAATTTGCACCAGTATACAAGCAAAGGTATATTTATTTTGTAGTCAGCATGAAGAGTACAATTTATACTAACTTATTTATGAATATAAAAATGAGAACCAATATTAGCTAGCTATAGAGCTGTATAGAATATTACCAGTTAAACATCAGTAAAGATATTACTCAAAATGTCATATAATGATCAGTCATCTCACTGAGAAATCCATTTTATTGCTATTCTAAGAAGAATTCATATACTGCTTGCATGACAGAATAGTTTTCAGGATATTGAAGCTATTAACCACAATTCTGATTATGAACATTCTCAACCATAAAAAAAAAAATCTTAAAAGAATTAAATACATGTTTGAGAAAAGGACAGAGGCAAGGGACTGAATGAAAAAAATGATGGAACATGAAGGAAGATGGAAAACACAAAAACAAGGATCAGATCAGTTTTAAACCCCAGAATGTTTACACTATTTCCTACAATAATATGACCAGGTAGTTTGATAGCTAAGGGGACTTTCTTAGGTTATAACTCATTTTAAATTTGTAATTCATGCTGATTTATACTATATCTCTAAAAGCTAACTCCCAGCCCTTTACCAAATTGGCTTAATGCAGTCTCTGTTCATTAACTCAGTGTGTATCAAAATATAAATTATTTCATTGTACATCTTAGCTTGGGGTGTATTTTTTTTAAAAGTACATTTGTGCTAAGCTGGCTGTCATGGTGAACCCAAAAAATTTTCAGTTGCACAGGATTTCATAATTCAAAGAATGAGCATGACACAAAATATGCATTAAAGTGTGTTTTACTCTTTTGAAGTGTTATCGTAATGTTGGTGTAAGTATATATTAACAAAAGTAGAATGTGGATATGGGGTGGCTTGTACTGCAAAATAACACTTTTTCTGCAATTCTCCTTAATTTAAATGTGTTTGATATGTGTAGACAATTTACTTTTTACAGTAACATTGTCATGGTGTTTAAAGTCACTATCGTGTTCAGCTATATCCATCTAATACTGAGTCCATATTGCTATAGTAACACAAGGACTTATTTCCATTGATTTGATTAAAATATTAACAAAAAGCTCAATTAATTATAATTGCATTCATTTTTTCAGTAATCCTATTTTATTGAAAATTTCCATACACATAGCAAACAGTATAAAATATGAAAAATAAAATAGCGTAACAGCTACTATAAAATATCCTAATTAAACATTTTATGAAATTTGCAATAAGTAAAATGATAGGTCTGCATTACATTAATTAAAATTTATATTAGATTAATAAAAAGAAGAATAATGTAAAGTATTCCTGGATATAACAGACCTCAGAATTTGCATTCTCTGGGATTCCTAATAACTACACATTTTAGCATATTTTTAGGATATCCTCTCATAAATTCAGATGACAAGCTGCCTGTTTCTGAAATTATAACCAGTTTTAATAAGGTACGAAAAAAAAGATTCTCTTCATCAATAGACATGTATTCCTGAGTTATCCAATTTTAATGACATAGTATTTAGCCAATTAAATTACGGTCTAGATATATATGTCTAATATTTTCCTGTCTTGCTATTTATTGAATATCGTGTGTGTTATTAATCTAAGAGCATTTTTTTTAATTCTGAACAATTTGCCCAAGAGACAATTTGTTCTGGAGTTTTTTTGTTGTTGTTGTTAATATCACAATGGCATCAGATGATATGTTTTATTTCAGCTGGCCTTGACTTACACATTGACTAGAGAGGTGAAATGTGTAGGCATTTAGAAATAAATTGTAACTAGGGTAATATATCTCAATAGTTCATACTGATAAATGCTCAGACCTAAGCACAGGAACATGCATTTCACAGCAACCTGAATTCTTATTATGTTGCTTTACTGGTATGGGCATAGTGTGCTTGGTTGGAACTGGAATAATCATTGTTTCAATATGTTTGGTTTGTTATCACATGTAATTCTGTTCATGACAAACGTATGACTGATATTTTATAGAGTTTTGTGATTTAAGATTCTAATAAACTCAAGTCTCGCAAATTCAGTAGTTCATTATGGGGGTATTAGACTGTTGTAGATTATGGTGCAGCAAGTAATAAGTAAGTCAAGGAAGAACTGGATTGTCTAAATTTAGTCAATATAAGATGAACTTATTCAAAATAATAAATCCATACAAGATTGTTAATCTTCATTAAGATTAAGTAGGATTTCTGGTGACTTTTATCAATGCTTTATTAGCAGCAATGATAGCTTAAGATTAATTGTAACTTATGCATGGACTCCATTATTATGGTGGCTCATAAAGGTCACACTTTGTTATTACAGTGAATATAGTCTGAGATTTTTACAATTTTAGTAAAAGTGCTTACTATGCTGCAGTGGGATAAAACAAATAATTCTAGGCTTCCTGTTTCTTTGCAATATATTAATTTATACTGATTCACTCTGTGATAACATCCAAATTTAAATTATTTGCCTATTTGAATATTGCAGGCATTGTTGTGGTTTTGCTGTTTATTAAATAAAACAAAAGACATACATGTTGATCCTTGTATAACAGCTAAAAGTTTAAATTGAAAATTGTAACACCTAACCAATTCCTGTTTAACTGAACTGATCACTTTAGAAAAAAATGTAAATGATAAATAGTTTACTATGCCAGCTATGATTAATACCAAGGTATTTTATATTTGATAAAGAAACAAAATGATTATTTAACCAAGTAGAATTAATACAAGTTTTAATATCCCCAGGAAGCCATAAAGTTGAGTTGTCAAGATAAGGTTTCTATTTACAGACTGAACTGAAGGTTTTCATTATTTGAACTAACATGGTTATATGAAGAAAATGATATCTAAGTATAATAATATATCAAGAAAAAACACTAAAAAAGACAAATACCACACTAACTCAATCAGCATAACAAACTAGGTAAATCATGGAAAGCAAATCCAATGAACCAGAAAACACAGGTTGTCAAACACTTTAATAGATTTAACACATTTGTCTCCTTACTCTCATATAACTTAATCAGTATCTAAAGTTCAATACATGCTTCCTTCCATTAAATAACTTCAAATAAATCATATGATCACAAAATAAAGATCCTATTAGTATAAATATTGCATTGGTATTAAAAGTATTTTAAAACAATTATGAAAAATACTATAGAATGTATAAAGCCTCAAAGAAACAGACATGAGGTCATTTAGGTTTAATGTATAGGTGGCATTTAATTTTAACTTGCACACCAACTCGCATTGTTCTAACCTAATCTCCCATATTCCACCTCTAGAATCCTTGACCACCTTTTCTAATATAAAAAAAATAAAAGTTGCTTAAAGTCTCTACATATCTTTGTATGTTTATAAACAGCGTTATTCAAATTAGTATTTTTAATATCACAGCAAAGCTCATATATCCTAGTATGAACTTGCTTTTCTGTCTTCCCAACATAAGAACTGTTGCAGGTAAGACATGAAACAAGGTCGACCACCCACTAGCTTCACATTTATAGTATTTCTAGCAACCAGCCATTTTGTCATACCTTCTTAGAGTAATATTAGGACAACCAAAAATAAACTTACGATATTAACATCACCCACACTTGGACATATAAACATATATGCTATTAAAACTAGAGGCAGACTTTCTCCTTTCTAATATGTTCTTTATATTTCTCCAACTACTAAATACTGTAAATGGTTCACCATCCAACTTAGCCTTAACATATTTTATAAATATTAAGTTTAAATTCCTCCTTAAGGCTGCTTGAAATTTGTAAAAGACTTTGGAATGGGGGGAGTACCATAGCTCTAAATTTTCTTTGTTTCAAATTCACCTTTTTACACAGTAATGAAAGACTGCCTGTACATTGGATGGGTGGTAAATTTATATACCTAACTTCACCCTCGCCTTGGCCTACTTTTGTCAACAAATCCTTTGAGTATCTTCTGTTGAGGAGAATACAAATAAGGTTTGTCCACTTTTAGTCTTCAGGGTTGAAATTACCTAATGGAACTACAACTTATTTGTTCATATTACACGGTACATCTGACACCTGTTCAAAGGAATGGAAACAACAAGAGTCCACTCCAATCTTCACAGAGATTGCTGGTTAGGAGAACACAGTCATCAACAAAGAGATAGGAAGCATTTCCATTGTCTCTGTTCCAATGCAGCTCATTCTGGAAATATTCCATTTTACTTGCCAATTTCTCCATTATCAACAGGAAAAGGCTAGAGGATGATGGGCAACCTTGTCTGGTGTCCTACAAAATATGTCATATTACAGAAAGCTTCACATTCAAGGTGACACAAAAAAGAGAGATTTCTATACAGCAGACTTACCCATCCTAAAAAAGCATCACCAAACTCTCTGTTTTGAAAAAACTGAAATAAAAGGGTTCCACTGAGCTGTTCTCCATGCTTTGGCTATATCACAAAGAATTATTCCTCTCCTTATGTGACTTAGACTTATGCTTCCAAAGAAATGGTAAAGTTCTCAGATAACAGGTGGGAATCATTTATTCCATAGAAATAGTAAAATTTCCCACCAGTTATCTGAGACATCCACTTCTTTAAAAAAAAATCTATCCATTTTGTATCAGTTTAGATGGTACTTTATCAAGCCTGGACGCAAACATCTTAGCTAAAATCTTCATATTAGCATTAATCAAAGATATGGGTCAGAAGTTTCTCACTACTGGTACTTTATTCTTGGTTTTCTGGATTACCTGATCAGGGCTTGGTTACAATATGTGCTATGTCCCTTAATTAATTGTGTTCACTCCCAATGGTATAATTCAACTGGGAAGTCATCCAGACATGAGGCCTTATGCTTTTTTTTGTAATTATCTCAGCCTTTGTTTCTATAAAGGAAGTGGGCTTGCCTAATATTTCAATCTCTACTGAGAGAAGTAAGATGGTCTGAGACTGTGCTCAGTCCCACACATTTAAGTCATTACCATGTACTAATCAACACAGATTTACAAAGAAATTTTCAAAGTGTCTTTTACTTAACCCTCAAATTATAATTCCAGATCCCGGGACAGGTCCTTAATCTGAAGTAGAAGAGATCCTACCTTCCACTGATGATAAAAACTGATATAGACTTTTTGTCGGTTTCTCAGTTAAGCCACCAAAAATACCCATGCCTCATCAGTTCAGCTTTAGCTGTAGTAATTTCTATTATATGAATCCATATACACAGCTGAATTTCTTTGTTATGCAGATACTATGAATAGGGTTCATATATTATGGCTGTAAATCCTTCAGTGATCTCAGTTTTAAAACCTCTTTTGTTTACCTCATTTTATGCAGACCCTCCTATTCTAATAAATTAACCCTTAGCTCTGTTTGGATCCTTCCCACCATTAAAGGAATGTTGTTACTTTTCCAGCTCGATTTCTCTGAAGTATCTTCCCTAATATTTTTCTGTGAGTTGATCCACCTTGTTTATTCTTCTGGTTATATTAAGCCCTGCATTTTCTTGTAACATCTTGTTTCCCTGGTACTAAAATTCCTAATGTGCATTGGACATGACCAACACAGCATTCTGTGCACTTTAGGATCCCCCACCCTAACACATAGCTCTTCCTGTAGAAGATAAAGGATTCATTCTACTCCCATATTTCAGTGGGTTGCCTCTGGAAGTGAGAACTATCTTTTCTGTATGATGTACCCTCCATATATGTGCCCACCTGTACCTTTCCATCCATTTTAAGAGCACCATCTGAATTTTCTCATGGCACTCTTGTCTATGGTAAAATCTACTTTTACTGGTGTCTAATGCCAAATTAAAGTCTCTGAAAAGAATATTAAAACTTGTTGTTTCTGAAATGCTTTGCCACATGTCAAGGAAATCTTCAAAAAGGATCTGATTATGTTTTCTGCATCTAGGTTACCAATGACTCAGTTCTCTGCATTGATCAAACCTTGCCAAATAATCCATCTTCTGTTGCCACTCCTAAACTTGTGAGAAGCACTAAACTAAAGATTTGTCTCCTCTAGACATACAACATGCGGGTGCTTCTTCTTTTGATTTTTCTTCATTCTAGCAGTCTGGATCCTCAGTGCCTCTTGTCCACAGTGGATAGCCTACCCCCCAAATATACTCACGTACTGCTGGAGCCAGTTATGGATACTAAGGCCATCCTGAGGGCTTGGGTGGGTTTTTTTTTTGTTTGTTTTTCTTTATATGCCTCCCACAACATTCATCTGAGAGCAATTCCCCTCTTTGGACCATGTCTCCCCTTGAGTAGTGTCATCAGTGAATACCCCCCAACTCAGGATGGGCACCTTCTTTGTTGCTACATCAGTTGCTTGAACCACTAATGGAACCTGGGTCTCCTGGGCCATAGTCAGAGCTATATTTCTCTACACCATCAGAGTGGCTTGTAGGAACACTGTCTTAATCCTTTGCATTATCTGTGCCCATTGAATAGGATGAATACTACCCACTATATTCCATGAAAATAACTTAATACTGTCTGAGTAGAGTAGTTGTAATAGCAAAGACCAAGGCATCAGAGTCACTCTACCAGCTTCTGTAAAGTTGCAAGGCAAAGACAGAAAGGTAAAGAGGGTAGTCAGATGCCCTTCATATGGGATGTCAGCAATGACCAACTCACCAGTCCACAGGACATCAAAGACGGATAAAAGGAGTACTTCCATTAGCTTCTGAATGAAGGAAACCCCACTAAAGCTGTACTGCCCTAGACACATTCTATGATGAAAAAAGAGGAGGGATCTACCCATGAAGAGGTTAGAACACCACTAAGGGAAATGAAGTGTGGGAAAGCAGCAGTCTTAGATGAGGTCACAGCAGATATGATCAAGGTGTTGAATGAGACAGGGGAGAAATGGCTTCTGAGGGTACTCATAGAAGTATGGAGAGAAAGGTATATCCCAGATAACTGCAGAATAAGCATACTAGTACCACTGTAAATGAACAAATGGGACATCCACAACTCTGGGCAGTACAGAGGTATCAAACTCTTGTCACACTGCATGAAAGTCCTGGAGAGAGTGATTGATAAAAGAATACAGAGAATAGTAGAAAATAAGATAGGAGATGAACAGTTCAGACTCAGATCATGATCACGACGCAACCAACCAGATGTTTGCAATGAGAAAGATAGCTGAGAAGAAGCTAGAGATGAAGAAATAGTCCAACTTGGCATTCCAAAACTTACAGAAAGCATATGACAATGTCCCAGGAAAGCTGACTTGGGGAGTCCGACAGTGATTTTGAATTCCAGGCATTACAAGCAGAGCCTGAGCAAGAACGTCAATAAAGGATTTAGGAATGGAATGCAAACTGAAGTACATGGGATTAAACTGAGCACAGATAAGACAGTTGAAATGGCAGCAAACAGTGGAAATCAGAAGGACATGAGAATTGAAATAGGCAAGAAAATAGTGGCATAGGTTAACAGCACTGGGTATCTGGGAGAGATGGAAGTCAAAACTAGAATCAGAGGGGCTGCAGTCAAGTGGCACAGAGTGGCAAGGGTAGTGTATACAGAAGAATGCCAAAGAAGCTAGAAAGTAAGGAGTGAAAAACGGTGGTACAATCAGTTCTACTGTTTGGTACAGAAACCTGGGCAGTAAAAGCAGAGCTGAAGAAGCCAGAGATGATGGAGTTGAAGTGCCTGAGGTGGCAGGATGCACACTGTGGGACAGACAAAGAAATGGAGATGTCAGAGTAAAAGCTAAGGTAGCTCTGATTGCAGAGAAGATCAGAGAGATCACGTTCCAGTGGTATAGGCACATGTGTAGAAAAACAGAAGACAATCATAAGAAGAAGATTCGAGGCAGGCAGGAAGAGAACAAGAGGAAACAAGTGTGTCCAACAATGACGTAAATGGATTATGTGAAAAAGGTATGAGAGTGGCATTGAATTGAGATCAAAGGCAACAGTTGACAAGACACCCCAACCCCATGTAGAAAATGGGAGAAAGGGGTTGAGGATAATGATGATAATGATCTTAATACTTTAGTGTGCTAAACCCCCCAAACCTCATTTTCCAAGATGATCACCTGGGCAAAGATCAAGACATGAATATCTTGGTTGGCAGAAGCCACTAATGTCCATCAAGCTAAACATTGTGGCTATTTAAGTCAATAAGATGAGCATAGTGAAAATAAAAAATAAAACAATTCCTCCCTCCTCTACCCTTCACCAGGCCATTATAGCATTAATAAGCAGAATATACATATATATATATATATATATATATATATATATATATAGAGAGAGAGAGAGAGAGATATCAAAATCACAGAAAAGGATGTTGTTAAAAGGAAATGCAATAACAACTTATTATACATGAACAATTTATTACATCAAAAAGTAATTCTTATCAATTTCCTCAAAATGGTGGTTTTATGACAAGAAAGCCACCTTGCATGCTTCAGGTCCTTCTATGAAAAAACAAAATTCATTAGGTAGAATTCTTTTGTATCCCCCTGCAATGTAGTGTAGCCTATCAACAACTAAATAATTACATTGACTGTTCAGGAAATAAACCATTAATGTAATAAAAGAAAATGTAGACTGCATGTTGTTGTATGTAAGTAGTGGAAATATAATTCACGTCAATATCCCATTAACTATTTTACATGTCCTAGTTATTCAGTCTTATGGTTAGACTTCAGTGTTTCTAAACAGGGCTGGCTGTGTACGTAACAAGTACCTATTAGACTCTCTTATGTTTCAAAAAGGCTAATAACTGGGAAGTAAGTACTGATGGAGTGACATCTCCTCAGAAGAGACAGGTTTAGGCACCTACTTCCTTCAGATCAGACTTAGCCAATCTTTCTTTACTAGCAGAGATAATGACTCGTTGGAGGTAAAAGAAATATAGCCATCCTCCATACTTTTATCCAATCTTTTAAACTCAGATAAACCCAAGAAAATTTCACAGCATGCATTTCTGCATAAAGGGCTATTTTGATTAGGAGAGTTGGAAATGTGCAGAGATTTGTGATGAGATATCAGCCCTGTCTGATTCCACTTATGCATTTTCCCCATAACAGGATGCAGCTGATCCTCTGGGACCACATTGCGTCTCTTGTGTTTCCTCTCCCTGTCACATGCTAGTGAAGAAAGTCAGTTTTTCAGGATGTGCTTCATATGGGTTAGGGCCTTTAGGAAATATCTTTAAGGATACTTTGCTGGCTGGAGAGTTTACCTTTGTCGCCTCATATGACATACAGACAAGTGTCAGTTTCTTTTTCAGTCTTCCAGGGAATATAAGTGGAGAAGAGGGGTTCATCCTCTTCCTTTTCACAATCTCCCATTCCAATTATTTGCCCATCTGTGCTTTCTGTTCAAACATGGATTCCAGTCCTTTCATTTGATGTTTCACAGTTTTAAATATCAGCTTCCTAGGAATCATGTGGAATTAATCTATACCTTTCTTACTCAATGTTGAGCAGTGGAGAATATACCAAAGACAAAATTTAGCATAAATTAATAAGATCCTGATGGTAGGGCATCAACACTTTCCATGGAATAGCAGCTGCAAAAATCTGCTCCAAAAATGAGTGACTGTCTACCCCAGCAAACTCCCTTGTGAGAATGACTATACTTAATAAGCCAGTCTTGAGTTCTGACTACATAAAGAGGAAGCAAAACCTGTTGGGGATGGATGTCCCATTCTTAGGTGGTTCCACTTTATGAGCTCTTTAGATCACTGAATTTATATGTCCAGGCAGGTGCACTACTTCCCAAAATGCCAGTTTGATGTAGAGACAGAGTTTTCTGTTGGGGACACTTTCAGACACCCCTTTCATTCTTATATTAACATGTCTCTATCTATTTTCTAGATCAAAGATTTTGTTGGACTGCACTCACATGTCCTTTCTGACCTGATTGATCTCTGTTTGTTGGGAGATTACAGTCTTTTGCAGCAGCATAAGTGATTCTCTAACAGTTGCTATTTCCACTTCTAGATAATCGACCTTTGCTTGCTGCTGTACTGCAAGGGAATGCTATGCCCCTATCTTTAATATCACAAGGGTCTTATGCTCAAAAACAATAAGTAACCTCTTATCCACTGACTTTTTTGAAGAGTTCAAGCCTGTATTCTTGCTCTGGAGCACTTTACAGGAGATCAGATCAGTTATACTTCTCTGCCAAAGCTCAAAGGTTTAGAAGAGATTTAATTGATTATGCATCCATATATGATTTAAGCTAGTCCTGTTGCCTTCACATGATACTTTTAATGGATAAAGATGTTCAGCCATTGACAGCTTGACATGCAGAAGCAAGTTTGTAAGGAGAAATATTTACAGTAACTTAACTAAAATGGAAAATGAATATGATCAAAGAAAGTGGAAACTTCAAGGGTACATATTACTTCTTTATCATAAGTCCCTTAGTTGCAGTATTCTCTTACCTCAACTGTATTGTTATTATCTTGATTGTTATGTTTTTCCATAATCCTGGGCTGTTGTTTACAAATTACATTAAAACAATAAAATATATTTAGAGTTGCAGTGATTAATATTTGCATGATATGCCAAGATTTCTTAAATAAATTAGTCCATAACTTTTATGAGTAAGAGATGTGATCCAGCTTTCAGAGTGAAATTGGAACGATAAAGGTACATATGGTGAATATCAAGTCAATTTTGTTTAGTTGAAAGCTCATTTCACTGAATTCCAATTGACCCTGACCAAATCGCTGAAAGCTCAAATTACTGAAAACTCATTTCACTGAATCACATTTCACTGAAGTGAAGCACTGGCATTGTGTAGAGTACTGTAAGGCAAGTAAAAGGTATAAAACCTTTGGCTTTACATATAGAACTAGTGATACTTATGGGTCTGCAGTTTCCAGGGTCTGTAGATGGCCTACGTTTGTGCAGAGGGATGACTGCTGCCTTTCTCCATTCATGAGGCACAAAGCCTTTTTGCAGGTACCAGTTAAATAATAATTCCAGAGGCCTTAATAGGTCATATTTCATGATATTTAAAAGGCATCTTGGGATATTGTCTAGGCCCATTGATGCAGTGTTCTTGGTCTTAGAGAGAGCAATAAGGACCTGTTCCCTAGTGACAGTAGGGGGAGTTATATTTGATGATATTTCCTGAGGGAAGCTTAAGGGAAGAGAAGGGTAAAGTTAGAGTTGAATTTGTTAGCCAGGAGGTTTGCTATATCTGCTTCAGTATAGGTGGCTCCATTCACAATGAGCTCTGCACACAATTGTGTATTGCCTTTGTGGTTTTGGACATAGCTATAGAATGCTTTGTGGTTGTCATTAGGCTGGTAGGGCAAACGTACCTCAAATATGGCTTTGGTAGACTTTATTTGTCCTCTGAGTTGCTTGTTTAGTTTGATGAGAGTGTTTTTATCCTGCTGGGTGCTGCACCTCCTAATTTTTGTCATGATTTTCTTCCTCCTGTTATACAGTCTATTGATTTTGTGATTCCACCAAAGTGGCTTGTTTTATTCGGATTTGTTCATTTTTTATGGTTGATCCTTCATCATTTCCCAAGTATTTATAAAATCCTTCTTGTTCAAGTTCTTTTATATCACATTCCTGTCCGGGGCTGATGTTTTCTTGGTGCTGCAGCTTTCCTGCTTTAAAGGTTGCTTTTGCCATTTCTCAGGACCAAATAACATTTTTAAATCATCTGAAAAAGTTTTGACCACTCGCAGTTGTACTTTCAGTTCCTCATCTGATTAACTATACAGTTTTAAATCATCCACATAAAGAAGATGAGAAATCTTTACACTTTGTTATTTTCTGGGAGTCAAATTGTAGCCATGACCCAATCTGTTAAGTAGATAGCTTAATGGGTTAAGGGCAAGACAAAAGAGTAACGGTAACAAAGAGTGACCCTGGAACATCCCTCTTTAAATATTTATCCCTGGAATAATAACTTGTCCTTTATCATGGCTTAACTGCAAAGTGGTTTGCCACTGTTTCATGGTCACTGTAATGCAATTGCTCAGTATAGGCTGTATCTTATACACTTTTAAGCACTCTTTTTATCCATGAATGTGGGATACTGTCAAATGCTTTTTTGCAGTCTCTCCATGTCATACATAAATTCTTCCACTTTTTACAGTTCTCAATTATGACTTTATTTAACAACAAATGATCTTTTGCCCATGTGACTTTTTTTTGTTACCCTTTTGTTCTATTGCCATGATTGAATTTTCTTCTAAAGGACTGTAAACTATGTGAGCATCAATTCTAGTGTATAGTTTACACATTGACAGAAGACAAGTTATTGGTCTATAGTTTTTAGGATAGCTTGCAGGTTCACTCTTAAGTAGGAGTATTGTTTTTCCTGTTGTTAACCAGGCAGGTTGGTTTCTGCTCAGGGTGTGCATATAAATAGTTCTTACTCACTGCTAAACCTTCATGTGAAGAACTTAATACTTTTAGCAATATGTTAGGTACCGTATATGGGCCTGGGGTTATCCAATTAAGAGTTTTTCTTAACTTTGTTTCAATCTCTCTGGCTGTTACTTCAAACCATTTCATATCATGTACATTTGAACTTCTTATTCTTTCTTTTACTTTTTCTAGCCATTCAGCATCTTTGCTATGCTCCACAGGATCTTCATAGATATTTCTCCAAAATGTATATATTTCTTCTTTTTTTGGTGGTGTTTCAAATCCTTTTGCCTTGTTTTCCAATTCGCTATTAAACATTTTTGGGTCATCAATGATTTGTTTATTTTGTACTTTTCCTTTATATTTATCTGCATGTCTTCTAAGTTTTTTTTGCCTGTGCTGATATTTTTAATTTATTATTTGTGATAGTGCATGATAGATCCTCATCTGTTCTGATACTGTGCTTTGCTTTTATCATATCTGTCTTTCTGAGTATTTTTGTTGATTTGTTCTCTCCTCTATACTCTTCTAACAATGACACTTCTTGTCTTAAATGCTTGATATTTTTCTCTATTTGATTCAACTTCCATGATGGATTTATCTCCTCCCTTTCCCTTTTGTATTAGATTTTATCTGTTATTAATTTAGCTGCACAGTAATATATCTGATTTACTTCTGCTATATTGTGTGGATTTCTATGCACACTCCTAATTACTGTGTTCATTTGTTTTATCAAAATTCTAACATTTGGGGTTTTATTGACCTTATGTAGTCTATTTCTTTCATTGGTATTAATATCTCTGTCCATCTCTATTAAATCAAGCAACTCTTCTCTTTAATCATTTTCTTCTAAACTGAAGGAGCATTCTTTGTTCTCCATTTCTTAAGAGCATTCTACAAAAAGCTCCAGAGCATCTTCCTGTGCCACATTATCTTCAGTTTCATCCTGCGTCATCCATTGCTCTTTTATATTCTAACTCACTGGCCTGTCACTCCACTACATTGACTGTGTCAGAGTTGCCACAGTTTCCTCTTACTTCCCTTGCTGAACTTTTGTACTGGTTTTCTATGGAAGGCTCCAAAGTATCTTCATATGACAACCGATAAGATACTTCTCGCTTCACTTGTTTCTCCTTAATTTGAACATCCATTGCTTTGCTGTGGTGTTATCAGAGTTAGATTTTCTAAAATAAATCCTACACTTTGCAGGCAATCCATAACATAAGTTTGAATTTCTTTAACTTCTCCATTACTAATCCTCTTTTTGTATTTTTTCTCTTTGTTTTCTTATGTTTTGCATTGTAAAATTTTCCATATCTGGATGCCTATGCCTCTAATTTTCTTCATATATCTTTGGTATTTCTCTTTTTGTATTGATTAGTTTTCCTTTCTCCTTTGCTTAAATATTGCACCATATTAAATCTCTTTTTCTTTCCCATGACCATATTTCCTCTTCAGATGTCTTCTGCTCCTCCTGTTTCTCCTTACCTGGGGACTCGTTTCATCATGCTGTGATATAACCTGTGTTATACTTTCTACACTAATCTTTCATTTTGTAGGTATTCCATAACTTCAGTTTCTATTTTTTTAACTTCTGATTTGCTAATCCTCTGTTCTATGTTCCCTCTTTTCATCATATTTTTTGTATTGTGAAATTTTGCATATCTGGATCACTTTGAATGTACTTCTCTTTGAATATCATTGGGGAAGCTTTTTTGTTTTGATTAATTTGGCTTTCTCCTTTGTATAAATATTGCACCGTATCAGATCTGACACATTACACCTAACATTATCCTCAGTCTCCCTGTGTCACTGACACATTACACCTAACATTATCCTCAGTCTCCCTGTGTCACTGACACATTACACCTAACATTATCCTCAGTCTCCCTGTGTCACTGACACATTACACCTAACATTATCCTCAGTCTCCCTGTGTCACTGACACATTACACCTAACATTATCCTCAGTCTCCCTGTGTCACTGACACATTAAACCTAACATTATCCCCAGTCTCTCTATGTCACTGACACATTACACCTAACATTATCCTCAGTCTCCCTGTGTCAATGACACATTACACCCAACATTATCCTCAGTCTCCCTGTGTCACTGACACATTACACCTAACATTATCCTCAGTCTCCCTGTGTCACTGACACATTACACCTAACATTATCCTCAGTCTCCCTGTGTCACTGACACATTACACCTAACATTATCCTCAGTCTCCCTCTGTCACTGACACATTACACCTAACATTATCCTCAGTCTCCCTGTGTCACTGACACATTACACCTAACATTATCCTCAGTCTCCCTGTGTCACTGACACATCAAACCTAACATTATCCTCAGTCTCCCTGTGTCACTGACACATTACAGCTAACATTCTTGCCAGTCTCTCTGCGTCACTGACACATTACAGCTAACATTATCCTCAGTCTCCCTGTGTCACTGACACATTACACCTAACATTATCCTCAGTCTCCCTGTGTCACTGACACATTACACCTAACATTATCCTCAGTCTCCCTGTGTCACTGACACATTACACCTAACATTATCCTCAGTCTCCCTGTGTCACTGACACATTACACCTAACATTATCCTCAGTCTCCCTCTGTCACTGACACATTACACCTAACATTATCCTCAGTCTCCCTGTGTCACTGACACATTACACCTAACATTATCCTCAGTCTCCCTGTGTCACTGACACATTAAACCTAACATTATCCTCAGTCTCCCTGTGTCACTGACATATTACAGCTAACATTATCCTCAGTCTCCCTGTGTCACTGACACTTTACACCTAACATTATCCTCAGTCTCCCTGTATCACTGACAGATTAAACCTAACATTATCCTCAGTCTCCCTGTGTCACTGACACATTACACCTAACATTATCCTCAGTCTCCCTGTGTCACTGACACATTACACCTAACATTATCCTCAGTCTCCCTGTGTCACTGACACATTATAGCTAACATTCTCATCAGTCTCCTTGTGTCACTGACACATTACAGCTAACATTATCCTCAGTCTCCCTGTGTCACTGACACATTAAACCTAACATTATCCTCAGTCTCCCTGTGTCACTGACACATTAAACCTAACATTATCCTCAGTCTCCCTGTGTCACTGACACAATGCCCCCACACTCTTCTTCCCTCCGAGAGGAGTGGAACATTGACAATGTTTCACATTCTGCAGTGATCCAATTCAATTCTTACCTTTCTGTTCTCCTGTAGTTATTATATAATGATATAAATGGTTTGCAATCTGTAATTATTACCACATGATGAAAGTGTTCACCCATTAACAGCTTTAATTGACATTTATGTGCCATCAGCATGCATGGCAGTTTTTTTTACTAGGATTGCTTTACAGTTACCTTACCAGCTGAGAACAGCAAACCTGATTCAGAATGGATGCCTGTAACCTTTATTTTCTAGGAAATGTTTGCACAGCTTCATAGGTAGCTACTAGGTATGTAGTCCAGGAGACCATTAAAGAGCCTAGCCCAAATTCCTAATTATCAAAAAAGCAGTGTCTGGTTAAATCACTTACTCAAGGTCACATAGTAGGCAAATAAAGGCTGGGGGGAATCAAACCCTGTACCACATGATGTAGCTCATTAACAGCTCATAGCCTTCATCTTTTGCTCTAGTCTTAATCCTCTGTGCTAACTGGGATAGAAGTGCACTGTGCTAGAGGATGGCCTATCCTCCTGCAGAAGTGGGTTATTATGGATTTCACCTTCTTGGCCTTTGTTACATTCCAGAAGCCAACTGTACATATTAGTGGGCTTAGCAAACTATAGCCATTGGCAATTCCCCTAGTGTCTTATGGTCTATGCCAGGACTTACAGAAGGGTGGCAGAGGCTGGGAATAGCCCAGTGCTACATAAATTCAGTATGGTTACCCCCTGACAGGTATAACTGGTGCTGTTAATGCCACAGATCTTGCTAACCACATCATTGCCACTGATGATGCCCATGCTTATGTTAGCCATCATTATTTTCATTTCATAAATGTACAAGACGTAGGTAGCCACATAGATTACATAAGGGATGTGAACATTGAAACAACCTAGTATAACCATAGTCTTCATGTCTGTATTTCTAGTGGCCTGTACCATGGCATTGAGTTTGGCACCATTACTCATGGTCATCTTTGGGTGTTGCTGGATATCCCTTAGAGCTCTGGATGCCCTCCTATTGAAGGACCCTAAATACCATCAGAGTAGGGCTATGACAAGGTCAATAAGTATGGTCACAACATTACTGAGTGCATTTCTTTATCAAAAGATTAATCTCTAATACTTGAATGACTCCAGAGCTGCCTTCCAATACATACTTGACAATAGCATGTCAAACATTTTTACACGCTGCATGCTACGCAGCTTTACACTAAGCAGCTTCTATCAATGAATGCATCAACAGCACAACAGATAGACGATCTTGAGGAATATGAGCATGAGATGTCCCGCACCCTCACCCCCACCACGTTCACAGCCAACACTGCTAGCAACCATTGCTATCTAGAGAATAGCTAATGAGGATCATGTTGATCCTGGAAGAAATTAGATAAGGTAAGTTCTAAAAGATTAAATGCATGCATTACTGTAACCATTTTCTGCACTATAAAATCAATCAGGCTAGCTAAGATACACAAAAATGCAAGCAGTAAGATCAAGCAAGGAATCAAATTAGGCATTAGGAACTTGCATCTCCCAGGCATCATGAACTTGCAACTAATGCAAAAAAAGAAAAAACACAACCTAATGCTCATACTTTAGGACACATTTGTAACTCCCTAGAGCTCTTTATATGGCTCACAACAGTAGCATTGCTTTGGACGAAAGTAACACTTGCCAAAGGCTGCCACACCAGAAACCTACAAGCATCTCCAATCTCAAGAAGTTCACACCTGTGCTGGAAAATGAAGTGGAAAACAAAAGTTATATCTTCATCAGAAATGTCCATTTCCAGTGGAGATGGTGGTCTTATAAAATGCAAAGCTATAAGTGATAGTGAAGAAGATGTAGTTGTAATACTAAATGGTGCTGAGACCTGTGCAAATCCAAGTGATGCCACAATACTAGCAGCACTCTGTGGCATGTAGAAGAGTGGCTGTAGATTCCAGCATTGTTGAATCCATCTTTGCAATTTTGTGGATTAGACCTGTAAGCCCATGATCTGTCGGTCTCACAGAACAAATAGTATGCATTGCTGTTATGCCTATGGAACTATTGCAGTAAACAGACTCATGACATGTGGACATATTGTCTCTGAGACCAGACA
The DNA here is from genome assembly GCF_019279795.1 of Protopterus annectens. Classification (NCBI taxonomy): domain Eukaryota; kingdom Metazoa; phylum Chordata; order Ceratodontiformes; family Protopteridae; genus Protopterus; species Protopterus annectens. The sequence goes on along the minus strand of NC_056727.1, from coordinate 513,798,090 downwards.
AGGACCTAAAGCATAGTTGACACATATTGTAGTTAAATTCCTGTAGGGGCCTTGTTGTCCATCCCTGTAACACCACACTCACAGACCTCTGCCATCCATAAGCTCCAGCAGTTACTCAAGTGCCTAATATCCTATGTTGGAGCATGGGTTATGATGTGACATCCACAAGCTGGCTGAAATCTGACACATATATTCGCCATTGATAACCACTACCCAAGTAGAGCTGACAGTATGCATGCCATGCACTTTGCTAATCGTGCTTCTGTCACAGATGATGCAATACTTAGGTCAATCATCATGGCAATGCCAGCACTCACAGCAGAGCTGCTGTATCTCTATGACATAAGGCAAACTGTGGGGTTGCTACACCCTATCCATTCATAGATGCAAATAGTACAGAATATGAATTCAGACAAGCATCAACATTCTTCTTAGTGCATAAATTAGGATAAACTGAACTTTGCAATGTGTGGAACCTCCCAACCTGTATTTTTCTGGTTCTCCAAATCCAGCCATACCTGCAGATACTGTTGAGAATGAAGTGTCAACATGTAGTGCAGTCTGTTGGCACAAACCTGCCTGCTTTCCCAATTTCACTAGCTGCCAACATCTGACACTCACACCATGCTCCATTCCACTGCTGTCCAAATGGAGACTGCCTGCCAGGGCAAGCTGCAAGTTAACAACGCTGTCACAGACTCAACCATTATGGCAACTACACTGGCATTGTCAGCCCTACAGAGAGTTTAGGTATCAATCCTACAGATGCTGAAATGTTGAAGCCAGGCTTACAATCAGCTTGCAAGCTTTCCACAGCAAGGCCTATATGTCTGCCGTAGTACAACACCCAAGCTTGATGTTTCCATGTATAAAACAAACAAAAAAAAAAGATATACAACATATTTCCCCTCCTCCAAAACAGATGTGGTATCCTCCTAGATTCATAGTTAACAGAACAGATACCTGAAGCTCCTGGGTTCTGTCAAATGTAGCCTGGACATTCTGGCCTGCAACATGTGGTATAATCACTGCATACTCAAACCCCTATCTAACTCTGATTTACATGACATACTATTTAGGGTTCATTAGGAAACATTGGATAATCAGACAAACAAAACAAGTACTAACATGATCTGTGTCACATACCAACACCTATGATTCCAGAAGCACCAGAGATGAAGATTTCTAGGACAAGGCACATAAACTACTCATTTGCAGCAAGTGTCATGAATTAACCATCAAGTTTCCTCCTGGAGTCATATTTTTTTTTTCCTTTTAGACCTGCTCTTCATATTGTTTACACTTCTTCGCAATTATCTGCTGAACTTTCGATGGTTACCCACTACACTAACATCAGCCAGCATTTCAGTCTGCCTACAACCCTCAATTCTGTATTTGCTATACATAGGTTCATATTCATTTGTCAAGCTTATGACCTTCTTGCATTCAAGAAACATGACTAATCATTCTAAATACATTTTTTTAGTTTTGTATCAATTATTTTTAAAGAAAGTTAATGACTGATTACTGAATGATCTTGGAAGGCATGGTACAATTTATCTGCAATATTGTTTTTAATACTGACAGCTATTGCTAGTATTAGGTTCCCCCATCTAGTGTTAACTCCATCAGAACTACATTCATGTATAAACAAAACCAAACTCACCTATTACCCTTGCAGACCACAGGTTACTGCTTAGCAACCTGTAAGGAACAGAATAAATTGCAGACCCTCAACTTTTTCTAAATTGTTCTTTTTTCCCAGTGACTGTTCTAGTAACCAGTCATTGTACTTTTTCCAAGTTATTTTAGATAGCTTGCATTAAGGCTACAAATGCAGCATTTGTTCACTAATGGGTTGGATTGCAGAAGTAAAGACATGCCTGTAAAAGTAGATGGGTTACAGAAAATGCTTTTCTGACTTTGGTAGACACACTGGTCAAATTTAAATTGTTGTCTTCTATTGCCCATGGATCTTTAATGAAGGTGTTATTTTTGTGATTTACCCATTTATTTTGTAATCATAATTTAAGTCCTTTTTTCAAGTGTCATAATTATTTATTTACTGGCACTAAATGTGAGTCATTATTACTGCATTAGTTGTGTATAAATTATATGAATATCTTGGAGAAATGCAATATCTTTAATAAAGTTATTATGTTAATCAGTTTGCTATCATCAGCATATATGGTCATTCATAGCCCATTTCCCACTTGTATAGAAGAATAGTTCAGAAAGAAGTACCCCTATAGTGCAAAACCTTTTGGGGCACTATCAGTAATTCTGTTGGGACACACTAGTAAATCTCCATCTGTGACTAGTTGCACCCTGTTGCATAACCAGTGTTTTACCCATTGAATTACAGGCACACTGACAGTTAAGGTAGTTAATACTTTTAATCAGTCATTTATTACTTTATGTGGAATAGTGTCAAAAGCCTTAGTAATGTCATAGATAAAACAGGAATTGCTAGACATGTGATATAAATTTGTAATGATATATGCAAGAAAAGAAAAAGGAAAAAGCATACAATGACAAAAAACAAAAGCATATAAATAAACTGTCCCGATTGATGGGCTATGACTCCTCCAGGACTCCAGAGGATACCTCCCCAGACTTGGCCTTGAAAGCAAGTCCCACAACATCAAGGAAGTATATGTTTCTGTTTTTAAACTTAAATTAGAGAGTGTAAGTTATCTTTTGGTAAGAGAAGTGGCACTGCTATTGTTCCGTCCAAAATTTGCTACTGATTGCAAGGACAATGTATGTTTATTGATGGACCTGTATTCTCTCTTTTGTTTGTTTAAACTCTGCATAACTCCAGATGTCATTGTTCTACTTAGCCGGGTTGCAATTGCATAAGGATGGATGTCTGAGGATACATACTTGGACATGACTTCAGAAACAGATCTAAGTGTCTGCACTGTGTGGTTCCTTAAAAAAACTCAGTGAAATGGTGTCACTTATGAGACTTACCTAGTGAACAACAACATCCTACTAAGTACTTTCACTCACTCCTGCCGATGAATGAGTGCAGTTGTGAACAATTGTGGACACACTGGTGTAGCTGTAGTTGTCCACACTTGAAAGCAGTCATTGAATACAATTGTAGATAGTAGCCATATACATTTAAGAAAGAATTCTGTTTAGCTATAGGCATACTACCTATTGTCTCATCTAACTGCTTGTCTTTGCTGTAATTTGTATATTTGCACTAAAATTTTACTTATGCCATCCAAGCCAACTTGACAGTCATTCTTTTAAATAGCCTTAACTTATTGCTATTTCCCTTACTGCCTTTTGTAATCATCATTTGCTTTTTTTCTGTTGAAGATATTCTTAACCTGTGTCCAGTCATTACTATAAACTACATATTGTCTCATCACTGCAGTAAGTTGTTGTTATGGCACCCAAGCTGCTGTTTCAAGTATGCACACACTGTGGCTTCACTTACTCTGGCTTTTTTACTCCTCAGTCACAGCAATGGTAGGGATACAAATGTTACTCTTGAGCCTTGACTTACTGTTCCTACTCGTGTTCTGATATATAATGACTCCCTTCCTGAACTTACACATCATTAGAACCAATTAGTACTCCCTACATCACCAGCCAATATATGTCATGAAGATACAGTTTTCCACACTGTCTTTTTACAGACAGGAACTGAAAGTTCGACTGCTGAATCCTACACTAAGGCAGTGCATAAGCACATACACTCGTGCATGAATTGTGTCATCCCAAACAGAACCAAGATGCTATAAACAAACTTTACAACAGAAGGAAGAAACTGTTGCAGAAAAGAGGAAAATCCCAGGATGCAAAAAAACTCCCTTACCAGCCTCAGTAAGAAGCTGAGATCCCACATAAAATCCTCCAAAGCTAGTAACGAAAATAAAATTGCCAAAGATCCCAAAGACAACCACAAGGCAGTCTATAGCTATGTCAAGAATCTAAATGACAATGCTCAAATCTGCTCTGAGCTACAACAGAATGGCATTAAATATACTGATCCCAAGGATATTGCCAATATCCTGGCAGATCGATTCAGTGCCAACTTCACCCCCCCTCTCACCCCCTAAAGGGCCCATTTCAATACTGAAATATTGCCAAATTCCGGTAATCACAGCCACATTGGTAAAAAACGCTCTCTCCAAAGCTAAGAATACAGCATCCATGGGACCCGACGACAATCTGGGCTGTGTACTACATGAACTACAAAATGAACTGGCACCTCGCCTAAGTGTCATTGGTTCATAGGTTCATAGGTAGGTACTAGGCTATCAGCCCTAGGGCCCATACAAGCCTAGCCAAAAAATGTACCCTGGCTTTCGCCACCCAAGAAAATTATTTTCCTGTGCCCCTGTTGAGCAGAGCCACAGAAGTGATCCCCAGGGTGAATTTCCCATTTCCCATCCAATCATCAAGATTTTTCTTGAAGAGTGCTAATGAGGAGCTCTGTTTGACATAGATAGGTAGTCTGTTCCAGAGTATGGGAAGTCTCTGGGACAGGAATCTATCCCTCCAGCATGTTCTGTTTATTGTGGTGACAAGGTTTAGGTCCCTAGACCATGTAGCTTGGAGGGATTCGGATTTCTTTAAGTGGAGCATTTCCAACAGCTCTGGGTTTGACATAGCTTTGTATGTTAGGCAAGATCACCCCTGAGTAGGCGATATGCGATGGAGTAAAGCCGTAGTTTTTTGAGACGGTCTGCATAGGGCATCTGTTTGAGGCCAGTAATCCTCTTTGTGAGGTATTTCTGTGGTCTTTCCAGTTGTTGTAGATGTCTTGTGAGGTACATACCAAAAGGGGTGTTGTACTCTATAATGGGTCTAATGAGTGATGAGTAGAGGAGAACAATAACCTCTTTTTTTACTGGATGAGAATCCTTTTGTGATGAGATGAGCCACGTAGAAGGATTTCCTGACCACTGTGGTGATGTGATTATCAAAGGAGAGACTACTGTCCACCTGTGTCCCAAGGTCTCTTATCACATTTTTGGCATTAAGTAGACTACCAGCTATGTGGTAGTTCATGGGTACAGAGTTTTTAACAAAGGGATGACAATACACTTTTTGGCATTGAGCTTCAGGCCATGGCTTTGACACCAGGTATCTGTCTCAGTGAGGCCCTTTTGTAGTTTGTCCACATCATTAGGAGTTTTGATTATGGCTCCTAGTTTGCAGTCATCTGCAAACTTTGTTAGCCAAAGACCTTCTGTGTTGGCCTGCACTTCAGAGAAGTAGATACCAAACAGGAGAGGACCCAGGACTGAACCCTGTGGTACTCCACTTGTCACTGGTAGGTTCTGTCTGTGAGCCAGTTGGCAACCCATCTTATGACATAGGGATTTATACCTTGTTTAGTGAGATTATCTATAATTCCAGATTGTGGGATGGTGTCAAAAGCCTTGGCGAGATCTAGATAAGCTGTGTGAACCATTTTACCCTCATCTATGGCTTTGATGACTGTTTCAAATAAGTCAATCAGGTTTAGGAGACATGATCTGCCTTTTACAAATCCAAACTGGGTAGGGTCCAGAGTTTGGAGATTACCAATGTCTTTGTTTATGAGTTCCATGATGATATGTTCCATGGCCTTGCAGACCAGGCTCATCAGGCTAATGGGGAGGTAGTTCCCGGGGTCCGTCATGGCTCCCCCTTTGTGGAGTGGGATAACTGTCACAGTGCACCATTCAGTGGGTACAAAGCCTGAGGTGAGGCTATGATTGAACATGGTACTTAGGTAGGGTGCCAGTTCATTCTGTAGTTCGTGTAGAACGCAGCCTGGGATATTGTCAGGTCCCATGGATGCTGTGTTCTTGGCTTTGGAGAGTGTGTTTCTTACATGTGCAGTCGTAATTATAGGAACTTTGCATTCTTCTGGTATAGAGATGGGCCCTCTAGCGGGTGAGAGGGGGGTAAAGTTAGCACTGAACCTATCTTCTAGTATGTTGGCAATATCAGTTGGTTCTGTATATTTAGTGCCATTGTGCTGTAACTCAGAGCAGATCTGAGTGTTCCCATTTAGATTCTTTACATAGCTATAGAATGCTTTGTGGTTGTCTTTAGAGTCAGTGGCAATTTTGTTTTCGTAACTAGCTTTGGAGGATTTTATGAGGGATCTCAACTTCTTACTGAGGTTGACCAGGGAGTTCCTCCAGTCATGGGATTTTACTCTTTTTTTGCAACAGTTTCTTTCTTCTGTTGTAGAGTTTGTTTATGGCAGAGGACCACCAGATTGGCTTCCTTTTTTGGAGGATAACATCTTGGTTCTATTAGGGATAGCATGATCCATGCACTCGTGTAAGTGCTTATAAAGTGCATTTGTGTAGGATTCGGCAGTCATACCTCTATTGTCTGTCTGCATGGGTGTCATGAAGTTTGCCACTTCTGTCTTAAGAAGTGTGAAGTTGGCTTTGGAGAAGTTTTTTACAATGGTTTCCCTAACTGGGGCTGGGGTGGGATGTGGCATGTCTAGGCTGATTAGCTTGTGGTCGGATCTGACCAACAAAGAATTGACCTCTGGTGTGGAACACTGGTTTCCCATGTTGGTAATGACCAGGTCTAGGATATTGCTGCCCCTGGTAGGGGTGTGCATAAGTTGATCCAAGCCGTTGGAATTTATGAATTCTAGAAAATGTTGAGCAAAAGAATTGGTACATGAGTAGTTTTCCCAGTTAATGGTGGGGTAGTTGAAATCGCCCATTATTAGGCTGTTGGGTTGTACCCTAATACTTTCCAGTGTATCAAGAAATGAGGAGTGTGAATCCTGGGGCATGGTGGGGGGTCTGTAGCAAGCTACAACTTGGATTGCGGTCTTGCCCAGAGTTAGTTGCACTTGGATAATCTCGGATGCATTATGCTGTGTAACTAGCCTCGAGGTGTGGATATCCTTAATGAATATGGACACGCCTCCGCCTTTAGTGCTTCTTTCTGGGTTAGGTGGCCGAAAGGTGTGGTATGAATTGAAGCCTGGTAATGCAGGGGTGCTCTCTGGAGCTTTGAACCAGGTCTCTGTCACTGCACAGATGTCAATGTTCTCCATTTTAAGGAGTGCATCGAGTGAGTGCATTTTGAGGCTTAGGCTTCTAGCATTAAGTAGCATTACCCTCAGATTTTGCTTGCTTGTACCTTTTATGGTGGTGAATTTGTCATTTGAACCTTGCCTAAAAAGGCACTATAGGGGTGGCAAGAGCCTTAGCCAGTATCCAGAATCCTAAGGGTGACAGGTGCAGGCCATCTCTGGCAAAGCATCGTGGACTGTCGATCATGTCGTCCCAGGCAGACAAATACTGGATCCCCTTAGAATGACACCAGTCATAGCCTCACCTCAGGCTTCATGCCCACTGAGTGGCGCACAGCTACAGTTATCCCACTCCATAAGGGGGGATCCACCTTGGATCCCAGGAACTACTGCCCCATCAGTCTGACAAGCCTTATCTGTAAGGCCATGGAACGTATTATCATGGAACTTATAAACAAAGACACTGGCAGCCTTCAAACACTGGACCCCACCCAGTTTGGGTTTCTGAAGAGTGGATCTTGTCTCCTGAACCTGAATGACTTCTTTGAATCAGTCTCCAAAGCCATGGATGAGGATAAGGTGGTCCACACAGCCTATCTGTCCTCGCTAAGGCCTTCAACATCATCCCCCACTCTGGAATCATACATAAACTCACTAAGCTGGGTATTATTCCCTACGTCACTCAATGGGTTGCCAACTGGCTTACTGACAGAACCCACACTGTAAAAGTAGCCAACTCCAAATCCACCTCCAGACAAGTGACAAGTGGAGTACCTCAGGGTTCAGTCCTGGGATGCTCTTGTTTGGCATCTACTTCTCTGAAGTACAGGCCAACACTAAGGGACTCTGGCTAACAAAGTTCTCAGATGACTGCAAACTGGGAGCCAAAAAGGGCCTTACAGAAACAAATGCTTGGTGCCAGAGCCATGGGCTCAAGCTTAATGCCAAGAAATGTATAGTTATTCCCTTTGGGAAAAACCATGTACTCATGAATTACCACATAGGTGGCAGTACACTAAACACTGAAAGTGTGATAAGAGACTTAGGGACACAGGTAAACAGTGGTCTCACCTTCGATAACCACATTGCCACAACAGTCAGGAAATCCTTCTATGTGGCACACCTCATCACTAAGGGCTTTTCATCCAGAAAAAAGGAGGTCATTGTCCCACTGTACTCATCTCTCATTAGACCCATTATAGAATACAATGCCCCATTTGGTATGTACCTTTCAAGACATCTGCAACAACTGGAAAGGCCAAAGAAATACCTCACTAAAAGAATCACAGGCCTAAAGCAGATGTCCTATGCTGACCATGTAAAAATACTCCAGCTATACTCTGTTGCATATCGTCTACTCAGAGGCGATCTCTGCTTAACATACAAAGCCATGTCTAACCCAGAGCCGTTGGACATGCTACATTTAAAGAAATCCTAATCCGTCAGAGTCACACGCTCCAGGGATCTAAATCTTGTCATCACAATGAACAAAACATGCTAGAGGGATAGATTCCTGACCTAGAGACTCACCATACTCTGGAATAGACTGCCCATACATGTCAAGCAGAGATCCTCTTTGGCCCTCTTCAAAAGGAACCTTGATGATTGGATGGGAGATAGGAAATTCCCCCCAGGGATCACATCAGTCATCCTGCTAGACAGGGATCCAGGGAGTTAAATATTGTGGGAAGAAATAGCCAGGGAATTGTTATGGCTAGGCTTGTATAGGCCCTAGGGCTGATAGCCTAGTACCAACCTATGAACCTATGAACCAGCCTGATATTACTAGACACCCTAATGCAATGCAAGAACAGCTTAATGCTCACTGACAACCATTTGCATCTTCCTCAAGATGATTCTATGTGTAAGACATGTAAATATTTACTAACATTGGTGGCCAGCCTCTCCTCTAAAATTGACTGTATCCAGCATGTTGTCAGTTCTGATATGCACCTCACATAACCATACACACTGTGTCCTAAACCAACAAAGAAGCCATCTTATGCTGATGTACTAAATAAAATCCATAATGAAACCACAAAGACCTGCTAAATGAAGGTTTGGTATAAAGGACACTCAGTGTCAAATTGAAAGGCAAACAAGATGTACAGATATTACAGAAAACGTAACCACAAAAAAAAAAAAAATGTCCCTCAACTGGAAAGCAAAAGCCCTTAAAGCATCAATGCCACGTCAGTACATCTGTAATATTGTAGTCATAGATACCTTCATTGTGTTGCACACAGATACACCAATCACTAGGCTGATCAAAGACATGGTGACAACTGCCTGTCTGATGCCAGATTCCAGATTCTCACTAGGGGCCTTGAGGCCATTCACCTTAGGTCATTGTGCATATGTGGGTGAATGGCACGAGACATACCTCCTTGGATCAAATAAGAAGGGACGTGATGGAGCTCATAGAACATGCATCAGATATTGGTATGAAACTAGCCTTGAGTAGTATTCTACCATCTCAAAGAATAACCCCAGAATGCACTCAAAAGATAATTGACTGTAATTATTTGCTTAGCTACTGCCATCAATCTAAGGAGGTCTGGTATATATCAGCCTTGGGGGAAATAACTGACAATCATAGCTACTTTGCTAGGGATGACTTGCACCTCTCTCCTATGGCATACATAGTTTTTCAAGGACTTTGCCTTCCCCCAAATAGCCTTTTTAAGGCAAAATCAACCTCCTGAAATTACAGATTGCAATATATATATATATATATATATATATATATATATATATATATATAGGTTTACCTACAGTAGGTCGAACCAGATACCATCGAATGATGGTATAGTCAACGCCGTGCAGCGAAACCGGCAATGTCTAATTTTGACATTGTCGAAATATAAATCGCTGTAAACCTCAAAACAGGCTTTAACACGGTTCGAGATTGGGGCAGTATTTGTATTTCGACAATGTCAGGTTCGACATTGTCGATGCTCGACCTCCTGAAATCGACTACAGTAGGTTCGACCAAACCCACCTCGACCTGCTAAGTGCAAATAGATATATATATATATATATATATATATATATATATATATATATATATATATATATATATATATATATATATTTCAGAATGATATACTTGAATCACTCCTCACTGCCAGAAGGCTAAACAACATGTTATACTCCTTACAGGCATTTTAACTTTTAAAAGTATGGCTATTTAAATAGTTAGTGAAACTTGGTTTCAGAATAGTGATAGCACCCCTTCAGTGCAGAATATCGATGCCTATCATTCTTTCAGGACCAATGCCAAAAAGTTACAGCATTAATGGAGGTAATATGTCTATATTCCATAAAAGCCTACTCACTTCAAGCCTTATAACACAGGATGATGACCTTGGACTCTTCAACATCCTTCTTATGGTAAATAAAACTCCATACCACATTATTTCCATGTATCAAACCCTCGCCATGTCACCTGCAGCCTACCAAGCAAATCTAAGCAAAAATAAATCCCTCCATCTTGAATGTTGGGAAGTTTCAATTATCCTTCCATTAACTGGGAAACCTACACCACCACAAATAACTAGGCACACAAATTCTGGGGCTTCATTAAAGGGAACTCATTAGATGAACTAGTTCAATTCTTAGCCAGGGAGTTCAAAATATTGGATCTATTTATCACCAATATAGCCCCCCCCCCATGCTCAGTGCCTATTGTTAGTATTGGAGCCATACTTTTATTGAAATACAAGGAGTCCCGCAGGGACTGAGTCTGGGACCACTTGTTTTCAGTATTTATTTCTTTGACATCAAGGCTGACATCAAAGGCATGTGGTTGACTAAGTCTGTGGATGACTCCCAACTTGGAGCCATCATAAACACCCTGTCTGACTTCTGGATTCCCCCTGAATGGCCTAACATGCACAACCAAATAGTGTCTGGACTATGGCCTCAAACTAAATGCAGTGAAATGCAGCAATGTGTCTTTTGGCAAACCTGGATACTAGGTATCACATGGATGATGCCCTTAAAAAATTGACCTCTTCATTAGGGACCTGAACAATTTCAGTGAAAATAAACTACCATTTGATTACCATGAATCTGCTGTCATTTGGAGACTGATCATCAGGAGTAAATCCTTGAGGACTAGGAAAGTTATCATCCCTCTCTACTCCTTCCTCTTCAAGCCCACTGCAGAGTATAACACCCCAATTGGTATGTACTTGTCTAAGCATGGCTCAGCATGAGCGACTGCAGCATTTCTTCAGTTTTACACTCAAGGGCATGTCTTCCTTAAACTACACTAACTGCCTTAAAGATGTCTCTCTCTCTCTCTCTCTCTCTCTCTCTCACTTTTCTGTCCTCTATAGTCTGACAAGAGGGGACTTCTGTATAGCCTACAGACCCTCAGGTGACCCAGTCCTATGTGACATCCTTTAAATCCACAAAACAAATGGCATTTTAAATACTTGCTCAAGAGTTCTAAGTTTCCACCAAAACATAACTAGGACCTGCTAGTATGATCGATATTTCTCTCATAGAATACATCTTTTGTGGTTCATAGGTAAGTACTAGGCAATCAGTCTGCTGACTATTTCAAATCTAGCCAAAAAAGAACCCTATTCTAAATTTCCCTATAGCCCCAATGATGGTAAAACAAGATAGACAGAAAAGAATTTGAGGATACCTATCCAATTATCTAGGTTTACCTTGACTGATGCAAAGGTGCTTCTCTGCTTGACATGAAGTAGAAGGTTATTCCAAAGGTGAGGGATATGTTGAGTTATGGATCTATCATACCAAAGTGTCTTATTTATCTGCTGATGAAGGTTTAGTTCCATTAACCAAGTATTTAATGACCCATTAGTTCTGTGAAGAAATAAGAGGTCTCTTTGGATGTACAGCAAAGTAATTCCTTGACCCATTTTAAGCATAACCTAGATGAATGGATGGGCAATTGTAAATATACCTAAGCTACTCAAGCCCTCATCAAAAGGGATTAAACTAGGTATTACTTATTCATGTTGATGGGTACTCACAATTCGGCATACGGGGCTAAACTCCAAATCCTCCACAGGATTAATAGCCCAGTAATAATAACCTATGATCCTATGAATGTATTCCAGATGCATTAAAGGCCTTTACAAATTATTTCATGGTCATGTCTGGAAATAAGGGCTATACTTTTATAAAAAAAAAAAATCTTCTGTGGGCATTAAATACTACTTCCATTCTAATAATAGAAGAGCTATTTACTTTTCCATTCAAAAGAACAAAACAGCCATTAATATTTGAATAAGGAAAATTAAACACTTAATAATGCTGGTATTTTTTATTAGTGTTTAGATATTTTATTTGATTATTGCCTTTGATATACCCAGCTGTTCATGAACACTTTAAACATGAAGCTATTTTGTCAAATTTCAAAATTAAAGGGATATAAGCAAATAAATATTAAATACAGACCCATTAGCTTACTAAGAATCATCCTGAGATTGAGAGACATCTGATTATTATTTTAAATGAATAACCTGACAGATGCCAGCCTGAGCAGCAATTTGCATTTAAAGAATGGATATCTTCAGTTGTGATCACACATAGATTCACCTGAGTGATTAGCTCATCTGCAGATTTACAGCAATGGGTGGATATGTTTTTCAGGCTTCAGCTGAGCTTTTAATTAATATTACTCATATAAAGCTTACAAACAAAATTGAGAAATTGAAAATTAACAGATACCACAATAGTTCTGTACGGAAATACCTTAAGACTACAACCATAAGGCCAAATCTTTCCAGTATTCCTGAAGGTATTCGAAAGAAGTATAGCAGAGGGCTTATTACCATGGCCAACATTTTCCACGGTCCATTAGCAAATATGCTGGTGATGTAAAGTTCCTGGTAAGTGTTACTTCTCCCTTGACTCCAGTGTGTCACATGATTCAATGGATGGTGTACAAGAATGGTTGAAGGATACTGATGTCCCAACAAACATGAGTGAGCCACATCTTCTGAGATTTGGAAAAGTAGAATATATACATGAGTGTCATCGGAGGGGAAGACGTGGTCAGACTTCCAGATCGGTACAGTTCCAGCATTGTTTCAGAAGTCATGTTTTCTTTTACTTTTACACTTCGATGAATTATGCAATCTAGAACATTTGCCTACATTTTAAATGCATCATTAAATGAGAATCTTCTTCATCTCCTTGCATCTTTGGCAAAAAGTAAAAAGGAAAGTCATATGGACTCTATGTAAAAAGTCAAGCACTGAAGCCTGAAAGATGATTTCAGTAACGTCTCTTAAAATAATTATGAGTATTAGGGATATTTAATTTAAACATCATAGACACAGCGACCAAACTGGAAATATAAAATGTGATTTAACCCTAATAAAGGCCGGCAATTTTTTATCACATACACACACGCACACACACACACACACACACACACACACACACACACACACATATATATATATATATATATATATATATATATATATATATATATATATACACATAGATAAATAAATATAAATATATATATATATATATATGTGTGTGTGTGTGTGTGTGTGTAGTTCAGTCAACTCAGAAAATAGTTAGGCAAAATGATAATAAAAGCAAATGCTCTTGCATATATTAAAAAAAGGTGCAACAATTTAAGCATCATTTGGATAAATATGTACAAAACAGGACTACCAAAAGTTCAAAAAATGGATGCAAGAAAACCAGATATCGTAGTCCATGAAAAGAAGACAAAAGTAGCATTGATTATTGAAATCGCTACACCCAATGGCTACAGTGTCTTATGTACAGAGAGATACAAAGTCATAAATTACCAGGATTTGCAGGCAGAAATGAAGGAAATTTGGAAGAATGATACTAGACAGTTCCAGTAGTAGAAGGAACAATAGGTTTTATAAAAAAAAATTTACAATTGTACTTAGATATGTTATCGAGACATGTAACTCCATACGAATTGCTGAAGGAGGCGATACTGGGCACATTGCTGGTAATACAAAGAGCACTTCTGGCTAACATCATAGAGTGAAACAATACTAATTTCACAAACCTTGACTCAGGAATTAGGTCCACTCCAGTCATGGTATTACAAACCCAAAGGACTTGGAGAAATTAAAAATTACATGATTTATGACTTTTTTGCCTACTTTTCTCAAGGTTGATGAATAATTTGTATTTCAGTTTGCCTTTGGAAGTTAAATTTACAAATGTTAATACTCCTCCATTAAAGAAGTTACACATGATTTTGCAAAGTATTGTATTTAGAAATTCTCTTAATACTCTTCAAAAATTTTCAACAAGAAGACACACAGAAAATAATGTGTGGTAAAATGTGGAAATAAGTAAATCAAGTTAAATAATATCAGGAAATTGAAGAGAGTGTTAACAGTTCCACTAAAAAGTGATGAAATAATACTAAGCATAAATAGATGTAAGAGTAAATTTGATGAAATATATAGGGGAGGCATTTGGTGGCTGCAAACTTTTTCACCCAAATGAAAATCTGTGAAAAGTCAGTATACAGCAAGACCAGCTGTCATCTCTCTCAAAAGACAGGTTTACAGTCTCCATGCTGCCTGTACCTTTTGGTGGGAATTATAAATGCTGCACTGGACAATTTTAACTAATTTGGGGAAAATATTTCCCATAGCATGATATATGTATTGGATACTCAAGCATGATTCCTGAATTACTGACTCTATACTTCTTTTCCTGGAAAGTAATCAGTTGCATATTACTGTAATACATTTAACATTTCACAGTATCATCTTTACCAATCTGACTGTTTAACCTTGAGAGGACTGTTAATCTGTGAATGGGCTGTTATAAAGTAATATCTGTCAGATGGTCACTTGTCAGAACTAACATGAAATAAATAATAAAAAAAAAAGATTTATACATAACCAAACTAAAAGAATGTCATGATAAAATGAATGCTGAACTCAAAAGTAATCACCTGGAAAATTTTAATTGTTCTTTTAAGATGTTCCACACTTTATGAAAATATCTTCATCATAAAGGACACTTCAACCCACTGATCAACATTCTTTCATCCAAGGGTCTTTGTCCCATTGTAACAGCCTTACTTAGCTAAACACTAGCAAAGGACTGACCATCACTTAATCCATTTTCATCATGATCAGCAACCAGCCGTTTAACATGCAGTACAGTTTCAGCCCTAATGCTCATTATTTTGCGGAGGGGACTGTATTAATCAGCATGATATAAATTAGACTAGGTAGTAGAAATTTTGTGAGAATCTGGAAGGTTTGTGACGTGATTTTTTTTAACTATCAAGTTTTTATATATTTATTTTGTAAAACTGCAGTGGTGCAGCGGTTAACATTGTCGCATCACAATAAGAGATTCTCCTGTTTGATTCGCAGCTGGGGTGCCTTCTGTGCAGAGTCTGAATGTCCTCCTTGAATTCACGTGGGTTTCCTCTGGGTACTCCGGTTTCCTCCCATATTCCGAAGACATGCATCTGGAACATTTCTCCCTGGGCCTCCAATGATAATAGGCTCTATCCTAGTCAGACTTTCCCTGTCAACAAACACTGAATAAATAAATAAAAATAAAAACTGTGAAAAAAATGACAAATAAATATCACAAACATATGAGATTTTCAAACTGCTATAATACACATTTAAAGAGTTAACATAATTCTGTTAGGTCAGCAGCAAGACCAAGACAGGTTTGATGCATACAGTGGTACAGATAATAAAAAATAAACATGCAACTGAGCATTTACTCTATGGCATTTCTTGGAGTGCTGATTTATCCTTCTAAGTCAGAAAAAGAGACATTTTATACTTCAGATAACAGAGCTTGGTGAGGTTACACCACAAGTTTGGAAACTGATTTGTGACCCATAAGAATTTTTGTGACTATTTCCATGAATAAAAGATCTTGGCTGGGATTCAGATGATGTTAGCAAATTATGTTATGTGAAATACCAGAGTAAGTAATGACAGGCAGGGTGAGGCTGATTCAGACACATATGCACCATGATCATGCTACCTGGGAAAATTGCATGCTTAGCATCATATGCAAATAACTATGTAAAGACATGCAAATGAGTGACATTATGGAAATGACAGCAAAGAGGAATGGACATGAGAATAGACAGCACAATGGTGTGTTCTTACACATACAAAATTAGCATGATTCTATGCTTTTGGCAGCAAGTTTCTACACTATTACTTCTCAATGAACAGGGTGCTGTAGGATGTGGTGGACCAGCAGCAAGAAGCCCGGATTGGTAACCTGGAAAACATCCTCGGTGAACAAGGTACAGTTGTCAGCATTTGCACAGGTGGGTAAGGCACAATGACAGTGATTAGCACTGGCTACATAATTGGAAGTGGAGACAGACTGGAGGATGTGGAAGAGCTATTGTGTTATGTGCCCATGTGGGTGGGAGGAGCTGGTTTACTGTGTAAGAAGGGGGTGGAGTTCCTGACAGGGACAATTAGCCAGATGTTCTAGGCACTTGCATAGTAGTGGTGTCAGGAGACACATATGCATAGGCATGGATATGACAGGAGTTGTGGGTACATAAGTGAGAATCAGGCCAACCCTGAATGTTCTCAGCCATGGGGGTGTCTCATTCATGGAATGGCACTGCTAGCAGCACCCAGTGAGAAGGATGATGTGGAACTGAATGATCATGACCACCTGGCCATATCATGAGGATGACCATTATTAAGGCTGCATCTGCAAGGGCAACCTCAATGTGTCACATAAGGCTTAACATCAGTACTTAACAGCAAGGAAATGATACAAAAGAGACAGAGGAGCTGCAGCTATAGGTATGGAATCTGCCCTGCAGGGGACAGCCAGAATAACCTATGGAGGCTGCAATAGCTGCCAATTGGCCATACAATGACCTAAACAAGAGGTTGTGGTCTCTGCCTTTCTTATCTTCAGCTGTATGCAGATGTTGCAGGCCCTTGCATATACCCTTACATATGCCACCCAGTATGCTCATCCTCTCCCCCATGGCATTTCAGAATCTGCTGATATTTGGATCTTGACCTTGCTCATCTGTTTAGCTATGCCCAGTCTGACACCTAATTCGGGCTCTGATCAGGAGCAATGGCACTATTGTTGACAGGCATATTAGTTCATTGTGCTGTCATCACACTCTATAGTGGTTCCACTGTACACTGACATTATGCAAGCTGGTGATGACTGTGCACCATGTGTGGGGCTGTCAGGCCTGTCCTGTCCTTCCATACTAACTGGAGAGGCATGGATGTGTTCCACAGGTAGCACAGCCATGTTAAGGAATGTGTTTGATATATTGCCCTCCACCATAACCATTGATGACAGTGGCAGTGTGCTACTGGACTATGTATGGAGTAGACTGCTATCATTCTTCAGGATCAGATGCTGCCCTGTATGCATGTATGTGTATATGTATACTACCATGTAACTCAAAGAGCACATCCTCAGCCTGCATTTTTTATCAGATGTGCTTCTCCTGCTCCCTTCTCTGTGTACAGCAGTTGAACTCCTGTAGCAGGGTGTATACCTTCCAACAGGTTTCTCAATTTGTGTTGTCACCCACTGTGGTTACTCAAGCAATCCTTGCCATTCATCAACCAATTACATGGGCTAATGATGTTTGGACATGTACCCTTGTTTCCTTTCTAAGCCCCCAACCCCCCTGTCCTCTGTTGTCAGTCCTACTATCTGCAGTTTGTTGTTGAGCAACCATTTCCAAATAAAGTAAATATTTTCATTCTATATCCCCACTTGTCTCTGGCCTATACATCTTTACCATAGTTGCTGTAGAACACTTTTTTATGCATAGAATACTGCAATAGTCTCTGATGAAAATCTGCATCATACACTGTAACAATATTGGCAGCATAATGAGCAGTGGTGATCTTGGCTTTTCCTACTCTTTTACTGGACTCATAGTACAGCAGTTACACTGAGGCAAAATTCATAAAATGCTTCTCAGTCATAAATGTAGTGCAACACTGCATTAGTTCTGCCTATTGCTACAGGGCCTGTGCTTGCCAGTGTGTGTACATAATATGCCATGATCATTTGATGCATGCTTGGGCAGCTCCATTACAACCATGCACCCACAGGTTTTTGAAATCTATTCAGTGGCCTAAAGGGGAGCAATGGCACATATGACCCATGATTATTGGTATGAAAAGTATACTACCATGAATGTTAGGTACACATCCATAATCCCCCTCCATGCAAGTTTGTTATGGGCACATTGATGCATATTTGTATCTGACTACATCCCGCTTCACTGCTGCCTCCAATGTATGTCACATAATTTTTGTGACATTCACTGATGTGATGCAGCTACCATCTGTTATTAACCTGGCAAATGGCTAAGGCTTCTGCAAGGGCTGAATTTGGAAGGGCTCCTATTGAATACAACAGGGCGATGAAGATTTTTCCTCATCTGCTGCATCTGCACCACAAGAAGCACCTGCAGGAGGACTCATATGAGGGCCGCAGTACAAGGTGGATACCTACTCTGTCTTGCCAGGGTGGTGACTAATTCCACAGGCATCATCTACTCTAGCTACCGGTGCTGACATCAGTACAGGGCATGAAAGGTGCCGCCATGAGTTTTTCTGCCAAAGGGAAGAGGATGTTATCGAGAGCAAGACAGATTACAATACTTACATATGACCACCTGCTGATTGCCTTTTTTTTATAAAATTAGACCTTATTGTACACCTTTAACTAGTTAGTGAGTCCCCTGAACATACTGTGCTCATGCTATTATTTATGCTCCTTAGCACCTTATGAGATTCAGTTAGACAGACTAACCTTCCAGAAGAGGCAAGCATGTCTAACCAGCATGGGCGCCAGAACCATAGAGTGAGGGGGGAGGGGAGCCCCCCACTTTTTTGCAGACTCTGTCCCAATTAGTTTTGTTTTCCGCACCAAAATGATGTTGGTTTGCGAGCAGAAAGGATTATTCACAAGCTGCCATGATGACATCAGCATGTATGTCCGGTTTGCAAGCGGGAACGGATTACTCAGAAGCTGCTTAAAACAGGAACAGCAAAGATTATTCAGAAGCATTATGCCTGACTGTTTACGAGTGGGAGCTGTGGACTGAAATTGCAAAGTGGAGCAGGAAGGATTTATCAGAAGCTAAATGGAGCAGGAAGGATTTATCAGAAGCTGAATATTGCAGAGTGGAGCAGGAAGGATTTATCAGAAGCTGAATATTGCAGAGTGGAGCAGGAAGGATTTATCAGACCCTGAATACTACCTGCCGGATCATAGTCAGTAAGCTAGATGTGTGCGTGTCTGTGTGTGTGTGAAAATGCCACCAACAGGATACATCTGGTGGCTAGAGGTACTTAGGCTCAAACCCTGTATCTTAGGTACAGGAAAAACGAGTCTAAAGTCCCTAGCCACCATCACTTGCGAATTTATGCCTCACAGTTTTGTTCTGTTTCTCTTCTGGTTTGGTAAAACAAAACATTTTATTCTAGCAATTTTCTAAGGTTATAAAATCAGTATTTGAAATGTGTCCCTATTTTGGGGCTGTATTCCCCCATTATTGGCTTTGTTCTGTATTTTTGTGCTAAGAGGTTGAGAGCTATGGTGAGAAGTGAGAAGTGAATTCACTAAATGTTATGATAGTCATTTAAGTTTCTTTTCCTGTCATTCAAGAAACTGCTGGTTTAGCTTAGTGGTATGTTGTTCTGACTGTCGTGCATAAGGTTCTAGATGCAATACTTGGCAGTGAAATGCATGGTGGCAACACAACATTTTATGCAAGCAACTTTCCAAAATTATACACGCAATGTTTAAAATGTGTCTCTTGTTTTTGGCCTTTTGCCCCCCCCATTAAAAATAACTTCAAAAAAAAAAATTAAAATAAAATTGGGAAGTAGAGGAAGTAGACGTGGATGAAATGAATTGAATAGTTTTTTTTTTATTATTATTAATTTTTTTTTTTTTTGCCTACTGGAAAAAAAAAAAAAAAAAAAAATAAAAAATGCAATTTTAACTTACTAACAAGTAGTATGTATGTTGTATACAAGAATATATAATTTAATATAATCAGGAAGGTGAATCAAGGAATGTATACATGTATGCATGGCCCCAAAAATGTGTTTGAAAACAGCCCAGAGGAAAGTGTGAAAGGCTCAAAATCATGGGTAAATTTTAAGCTTACCTCTTGTTACCAAAGCAATGGATGAAGGTAAAACAGTTCACACCACATTACATTGACCTGGCCAAGCCTTTTGACACAATCCCCTACTCAGGTGTAGTACAAAAGATGAATAATGTAGGAGCAAACACTTACATCACCAGCTGCATTGCCAACTTGGCTCACAGGATGCAGGAGATCAAAACAGGGGAAGAGACCAGTCACCAATGAAGTCCCCCAGGGTTCGGTGCTGAGACTTTTTCTGTTTGGCATATACATCTTAAAAGTAAAAGGAAATACCAAAGAGCTTTGGCCAGCTAAGTTTGAGATGACTGCAAGCTAGGAGATGTTATTGAATCCCCAAATGACTTAACCATCATGCAGGAAGGTTTGTCCCAAATAATAACTGGTGTCAAAATCATGACAATGCCCTCTGAGAACTGATCCAATTGTTTGGCATTTGGGAACTTGTGTGTACAGTGACCTAACTTTTGAACAACATGTGCCCAGAGTCATAAGAAAACCTTTCTACATTGCACAGCTTATTAACAAATTGATTGTGACTAGATCTAGAGATGTTGTTGTCCCCCTTTACAAAGCTCTCATTATGTCAATCATTTTGTATAATGCCCACTTTGGCATGTATCTGTCCAGCCCCATGCAACAATTGGAATACCTTCAGAGATACCTTACTAAAAGGATACAAGTCCTAAACAATAGGTCTTGCATGGACCACCTCAAAGATTTATTACTATACTCAGTATCCTACAGAGCGCTTAGAGGTGAAAAGTCTGACATACAAAGCATCCTCCGACATAATACAGATGGACCTATTGAACATTAGCAAGTCAAATGGCATCAGAAATACTCAGTCCAGGTATCTACACTGAATGTTGTGGAGAGGTGGATATATATCACAGAGGCTACTACTGTTTCGGAACAGACTATCCATAAAAATAAAGCAAAGCTCATCCATCCATATTAAAATGCAACTTGGATCTAAGGATGGGTAATAGAAAATGTACTCCAGGATTTCCCCTCATGCCACTAATGGATATAGGCAGTTTCTAAATGCTGCATTCCTTACATGGCCCCCTCAAATTATCTATGGTATGATCACAGTAGTTCTCACTAGGGCTAATATACAATTATAAGCCATGGGGATAGCCAAGACCAATCAGAAAATGTTAATTCAAGCACGAAAAGGGAATTGGCTAAGCTTAAAATGTCCTCCAAGTGAACCTATGTTGGAGTAGCAAATAGTTATAAAAAAAATTACCCTTTTTAGTTCACTAAGTGCCTCTGTCACCCTCTCCCCCAGTCTTTAACAGCTTCCGGCGCCTATGCTAACAAGTGATCAGGTTATGTATATTGCAGTGCTGCCATACTTCTATATCTCTGCTTCACATGCCTAGCATAACACTGACAATGTCTGAAATACTGATAATCAATTTAGCCATTACAGATAATTTTATTCTGCTTTATGTCTGACGTAAACATGAAGGTATAACTGTACAACTTTCTTTACTACTCTCAGGTATTCCTGACAGTGCTTTTGTACTGCTGATTGGACTGAACTTGGATGTAACCATGTAATTAAGAGTAGAGCTCTTTGCTTGACAATTTTCCAGTTTCATCATTCACTGAATTTTATCTGTGCAACCATCATGCAGCTACTGTGCACAGCCCTCGTCAGCCTGATATGTTGTAGTGCATGACTATCCATTCATCTGCCATGACTGTACCTGGTATGTCTGGCATGCCATGAGCATGCAAATGTCTGGCTCTTGTCTAACAATGCACTTGGCTCTATGTTTGCCAGAGTATAGTATTACCCCAGGGATTATGTGTATTCCTTTTGATATTCTGAGGCATATTATATGTGGTCTGGTGCTCCCTGTGTCATGCAGCCAAGCATTCACCACCTACCAGGACATACAGGGCTACTTCCTCAGGACTGTGTAATTCATTTGTACAATTAGTTATTTTTCCTACCTTAAATGTCCAACATACGTATGTTGGTTGATAGTCATATACTGTGCTTCTGTCCTACTCTGGTTTGACAGGTCTCTCACATTTTATCCTGTCCTGTGTTATGGTATATTTGAGCTGCAGGCCTCAGTATAGTTTGATGTTGCTACTGCTCAGCTGACAGGATTTTTCCCATGAAGAAAAAACAGGAAATGAAAACACAACCTCAAAGAAACAATACCCACACCTTCAGCCACCACCAGCAAGCTATATTAGCAAGATTAAAAGTGTAAAATCCAGTTGAGGTGATTGAAAAACAAAATAGACCAAACCCAGACACAAGCTATGTTACTCATACTTTTATTTATGAAAACAACATGTAAAACTGAGTGCATTCGTCCCAGTAGTATGGAACTTCATCAGAGTGATGTATACAGACACAACACTGGATTTTATAGCTCTTAAAGCTCCACACCCTGAATCAGTGTTAACTAAAAGCAAAATTAAATAAAAAGCAATTCCTTCCTTAAAATCAAAATGTCAAATTTAAATGGATAAAAAAATGCAATAAATATGAAACAATGTTATTAATAAAATGATACATATAACACTTGTAAACCATCCTAAAAAAGACAAATAAATATACGTACATATTGGAAAGCATTTTTATCAACTGACTTATTTTAAGTTCAGGAAACTACTCATGGAAATTTGGTTGTTTAACCCTTTTGGACCCAGTGCATTTGTTCTTAGCTGCCATTCTGTTTCCTTCTTTTCCAATATAATTTTTAAAGGGCCACCCCAGATCAGACTGAACAGTATGCACTGCAAAAAAAAAAAAGCAAAAGTATGCCCCTCATGACTGGATGTGTCTCCAGAGTGCATTTTTCAAATCATGTTTTACAATGTCTCACAGATGTTCATATATTCTCACGTTTAAGGCCCTTTCATTTTTTCCAGTATAAATAAAGTTACATGATTTACACAAAGAAACATAAACAACCATTTTTGAATTACAGGCACATTTCCTGGGGCATTTCACTGTACCATACCCCTAGATGTGCACACTATCACCTTCTACAATTGAAAGGCATTGTGAACAACATCCGCATTTAGACATGCATTCGTTATTGTCTTCATACATTTTCTGCTTGTACACATGTTTTAAATATTTTTTAATATTCCAGTCCCTTCTGAAGGTGAATCTCAGACCCTTACCTATCTTAAATTAATCAATTCCTCCTATTTCAAAAATGTTCCAGTTGTTGGCAATATATATCTAATCATGTCTGAGTCATTATTAAAAGTAATGATACATCCCTTTAGAAATGTAATTTCATTAGAACTTGAATTGGACAGCTCTTGGCTGTTCATCCCCAATAATGGTCTATAAAAACCTTCTACCCTTTTTTATACACTTCATTAAAATTCTTTTTCCCATCCTAGGGCTTGAAATATAAAAGCTTAACAAAAGTTAATAATCATTGTTCCCTTATCTTTCTGTTTATCACAATCATCTATTCATTTTATTATTTGTCTTTTCTTTTTACGGTTATCAAGATTTATTCTTATGCTTATTGTAGTGTCAAATATGAAGCTCTATGCAGAGTATTAGCATCGACCATGCCCTGTACCTATCTCACCACTACCTGTTAGATCCAAAATATTCTCAAGGCTGTCATCTCAGTCTTTTCCCCTTCATAGTTCTCTCTCCTGGTGTCTTACTCCTCTCCCTAATGTGTTGTCCAGTCCTCCTCATCACCATTTGTACTACCTCTGTTTATCTGCATGCCTCCTTTGTAGACTCCTTTTGTAGCATCACTTCCCTAGATGACTTTATCTGTGTTTTATGTCTGTTGCCTGCACTTCCTGCCAGCTCTATGCCCTGTTACCCACCTACACCACACCATTATAAGCATCTACTCAGTTACTATGTATAATACTCAAAAAATAGTTTCTGGATTGATTTTCAAAGTATAATAGAAAATCATCTGCAGCAGAAGTAGTATGGATGTACAAATGGCATTATTTTACACTAATGAGTTTAAGGGCTTAGAAAAGAATGGTTCTAGAGACAGTATTTAAAAACAGCAGTTACAGGCCAGTTTTGCTTTATAGCCACCAAGATTTTTATGTAAAGCAACCTACCACTGAGAACTAAAGATGCAGATGCTGAATCATATAAAATGGAGATAATTTGTATATAACTATTTAGAAACTCAGACTTCTTTAATGTAGCAAAACAAAATGGAACATGAGCCAACCAATCAAAGACATTACAAATCAACCTTTGTTTCTCCTTTTGGGGGATCCCCACTCCATTCATACCACAGTGTGTGGCTTCACGTTGCAGTCCACCATACTCCACCCACACCAGTGGCATTACATTTATACTTTACTTGACAACCCTCTTCCTTTCCATGTTTCACCTACTTCTTCTTACAAAGACTTCTCACCTTTACTCACTCCCTTCCACTTAACTATACCTCTGCTCATAAAGCTTACCAGCCACCCACTACATCCCAAACCATACTACACATCCATTACCTTTACTCCCTCTTACTTTACACTTCCCCGCCAAAAATTCTAACAACATTCACAGCTAGTTTCTTTCCTCACTCTATACTGCCTAGAGTTTTATACCCAAAGTACTCTACTACACAGCCCACTTATTCTATCTCTGTCATCCATTTTTCAAACAACCTGTGTCTTCCACTTTTTATCACTATCATTGGGTTGACTGCAAAAGCCCTTTTATTATAACTCTGTTCTCAATCCTGTTATAATATATTGCAATTGCTTTTACAAGTCCTTATCCATCTTCTCTTTCATTTTCTCTCCCTTTGACTCTATCTCTCCATCTCTCTCTCTCTCTCTCTCTCTCTCTCTCTCCATCTCTCTTTTTTCTCCAGTACCTCTCTACAGGGTTGGTAGCAGCATCCTTACTTTTACCCTTATTGTTGCTCAGTGTATGTGATAGCACACTTAGTTTCCTTACACCGTTCTACACTCTCACAAGTGGAGCTGGTTTCAGAATCTTTTATTTAAATTCTTTTATTCAGTTCTCCCTATCTTCCAACAGGGTTGGTGGTAACATCCTCCCTGTTATCCTCTTCATTACTCTTGTTTGTATCCTATAGGCCCTGTTACAACATCCTTACATTTCATCTCTGACTCTTGTCAAATTAATTTCCTTACCACCCTTCCTTTATTGACATGCCCTTCAGATCTAAGTACCTACATTCCCTCCTTCAGATAGTACACCCAATTTCATAGGTTCAACTATTTATTTCTTGGTTACTCTCTCTCTGTCTCGGCTGATGGAGTTTGGATTTTTCTGGTGGAGCATGTCCCATTAATTCGGTTGGACTACTTTGGCAATGTGTCAAGTGAGAGAGGAATGATTACCTGGGCCCCTAGGTCCCCTGATTACCTCTTCCTTCCCGTACTTAATGGATTACCACCTATGGTAATTTGTGTACCTTGTTTTTCCCAAAGGGTATGACTATACATTTTTGTTCAGCTCACTGTCCACCTGTCTTGCTTAACTCATTCACTCCAATGGAGCTCAGGACATTTGCATTGAAACTTCTAATTGGCAGAGTTTAAGTCTTTTGACAGAATCAAATTATATCTTCACATTTCAAACAAATGTTCATATCTCTAGAACCATAGAGATTATGAAAGAAGCGTAAATGGCAAATTCTTCAGCACAAACTACTTTTATAGTGGTAGTATTCTTTAGATTCTAGGTTTTAAACTGAATTTTGTAAATCACAGTAAACACAGCAACTATTACATTTGTAATATTTTGTAAACAACTTACAATATCTCAGCAATCACTCGAGTTACATACATGCTGTCAGTAGCATTTTATTCGTCTAGCTGAGAGCTTTCATATAAGGTTAAGGAGTTCTGTCTGTGTTACTTGGTTGTTGGAATATTTAGAAAAATGTGAACATTATAACTATATAAATTAATATAATAAAAACAACAGTTAATATCTGTTTACCTTCACTAAGGGGTCAAATATTAATGCAGTTGAGTTTTCTATTGTGAAGCTTTAAGATGAAATATTTTAAAATCTTGTACATAGCATTGTTTTGGAATTACTGATGCAAATATGAACAAGCAATACTTGACACCTAGAGGCGTCAGTAGGAATTAACTGCAGATGCACCTGCAAGTGTCACTTGGATGTAATGAGTTAAACCTTCTGGGGGCCTTTTCATTCCTAAATTACATCAATACATAACACCAAATATACCAGCAACCTTTTTCCCTTTTTATCCATTCTAACTTTTACTCCCACCAAAGCACAGTTCTTCAATTATTTATACAGGCATTCTTTTTTTCACCCTTAAGTAAAACCCACTGATTATTACCATCCTTAAATAAGGCATATCAGCAGTACATTATTACAGAAACTATAACTTGTTTTAGACTCAGTTGTACTATATTCAGCATATCAACTCTTCTCCTTAGCCTCAGTTGGTTCATTGATAATGTTCTGCTTAATACTTTCATGTCTTCTAAAAACAGCCACAGCACTCCTATCATATAGGACCACCAGTTATCCTTAATATTATCAACTTTCTCATTGAGGAGTCAATTCATAGTTCAAACCTGAGTATTACCAATACTAATCTAACCGGGGTAAGGTTTAAAAAAATTACTTGCTAAGCTAGTTCACCTATCCCAGACACTGCTTACCTCAGGTAATATTTATTCCAATCCTGGACCCCTGAATACAAGCCTAATGACTTTAGAGTTGCTTGCATTAACCCATGTAGCATTGATAACAAGTAGACACCCATTGATGCATGGATAGCCAATAACCAACCACAGATTGTAGCAATTGCATAAACCTGCACAAAAGACATCCTTTGCCCATCAAATTTTATACAAAATCATTGTACAAGATTAATAGATCATAGACCTGAATGATGGTTAGGGAAGCAGCCATGATTTGTGTAAAACAGCACCACAATATCAAAATTATCTAATTTTCTAGTGATAATGCAAAAAATGACAGTTCACCAAAATGGGTCTTTTGTCAATTAAAAATAGGAAAACTATATATGTGATGTCCCAACTCTGGGTCAGTAATCAAGGAGCCTGAATCCTTACCACTGACACTAGAGAAGGCTATTCATTTGGAATACAAATAGATACACTCAGTATTTCCAGATACAGACCTCACTGCATCAGACATAGTTTCTCTTAAGAGCACACAGGGAACACACTCAAACCTGGTTCTGAATTTCTTTATATATGACTCTCTCCAGGCCCCCAATGCAGTTCTCCACTGGAACATCTGTGCTCAGCACTCTCTCTGTGAAATCAGTGCTTTGTGTCCCTGCTCTAGGTAGCTGGCACACACACTGTTTGAGATTTAATTTTGACACACAAACACCTGGGAAGGTCTGGCACAGATTACTCACTATACCAGCTTTGTGAAGATTCAAAGGTAGATTCATTGCCACCAGTCAGTTACTATAAGGCTTTTAAAAGGGTATCATATTATACTGACTGAAGTTAATATTAATACAAATGGCAATCTTGACCAAATGGCCAGGCTTCAGGAGTGGCCACAGTTATCATCAAATAAATACATGCAAATGCTCTCAAAGCTTAAATATTTGCTAAAAAGGACCAGCCACAATGAAAAGTTTAAATATATTTAATAATAAAAGAACAATAAAATACTAAATATCTACTTACAATAAACAGAAGAGTTTCATTCACAGGGAATATTAAAAATAACACTGATGGAACATTTCACACAGTTATGCAAAAACAATATTTAGCTAGTCTCACTATCTAATCCTGATTGACTAAAAGAATTACTGTTGCTATTTACTGAATAGAGCATGGCAAGAATGGTGAGTGGTCTTTATGCCAGATCCAAGACAGAATATAGAATGTTGCTGAGACTCCTCTAGTATTAAAACATTTCTCTGTAGAGAATGACATCACATACATCTGGTCATCTGGCTCTGTTTCCCACACTAGAAGCTACCAGAGTTTAGCACCTATGTGCTACAATACACACAGCTACAGCGTTGATCAGATGGGATGCAGCTGTTGGAAGTCATAAAGCCATAAAACCATTCGACTTCTCCTACAGGAGCTACAACCTATTCTCTATCAGAAACATTGCATCTCTGGCTCCATTCAAACCTGTGGGATAACATATTTACAGCTTAACCCATAAAATAATTTAATTTCAAGAATATTTTTTTTCAAAGTCAGATGGATTAACCTCTTCTCTCCCAGTATATGCTGTTACAATGTATACATTTAAACAGATACAATAATGCATGTAAATTTATTTTCCTTCCAGCAGGGTGCACTGTTGATACATTTTAACACAAGCAAACCTCACAAATACATTTTCAGCACAAGCATCTGTACAAACCAGTTTGATGTACAAATGACATGTAATTATTTACAAAATTCCAGCTAGCTGTGCTGGCAGAAGTTATACATCCACTACCCTACTTCTTCTGGCATGGCTGTCAGTACCTCTTATCATCACATCTCTCCTCACTTTGAAGACTCAAGCTAGTTGTTCAAGTGCCCCTTGAGAAATGTTGCTTGGCAGGAATGGCCCTATTTGGGAATACATTATCCCATACCCTGCTGTGAGAACGCATCTGCTTTGGCATTGCTAACCCCACTACAGTGCTGCACTGTCATATCATATGCCTGCAAACCTAGACTCCACCATAGTAACTTGGCATTTTGCTTGCTGGCTCACTGTAGCCATAAATCCCCCTCAAACTCTTCCTGCATGCTACTGAAAATACTTAGCACCAGGGCCTCCCTATCATGGTAAGGTTTCATCATGTTAACATAGTGCAGTTGTTACCCCTGACTCCTGCCTAGCAGTTCTACCATGTTGTTATAAATCACTGACCTTAGTTACCACTTTGAAATGTCCCTCCCAAGCTGCCTGCAGCTTATTGTGTTTGACAGGAATGAGAACCATCCCCTGCTGCCTCACAGCATACTCTTTGGCTCAAGCATTCCTTCATACCAGACCTTTTTCTGCTGTTGGGCTCCTGCTAGGTTCTCCTGGGCCAAGCCCATGAGCTCACTGCACCTTGTCCTGAGGTTTAGGACATATTCCACAACAGACTCCTTGTGGGATTCACACTTACTCTCTCACTCAGGAAAGTAAATAATGTGGGAAGAAATAGCCAATAGGCCCTAGGGCTGATAGCCTAGTACCAACCTATGAACCTATGAACCTATGAACTCCTCATCACGAATCAGATCTAAAGGTCCCCTCACCCTATGCCCATACAGCAACTTAAAGGATGAAAAACCTCTGGATTCCTGGGGTACCTCTCTGTAAGCAAACAGCAAATGGGGAAAATATTTGTCCCACTCTGTCTTAAACTGGTCTGCAAATGCCCGTAGCATGGTGTTTGGTGTAGAGTTTAACCTCTCCACAGGACCATTAGTCTGGGATTGGTAGGGGGTGGTCTTTAGGTGCTTCCCCCCACAGTGCTTCAACAGACAAGCCAGCAGGTCTGACATGCCATTGGCACCTCTGTTAGTCAGTATTTCTCTCAAGAAACTTACCCTGCTGAAAATCTCTAACAAAGCATTTGTCACCTTCTCTGCCTTACTGAAGGACAGAGCCACTGTTTCATGGTATCTAGTAGAATAATCTGCTACCACAAGGATATACTTCTTCCATGTGGAGCTTGGAGTACTCAGAGGACCCACAATATCCATAACTACCCTCTAAATGGTTACTCAATCACAGGCAAAGGCATCATATGATCTTTGACCTTGTCTCCTTCCTTGCCAACTTTTTGGCACTGCTCACAGGTCCTGCAGCACCCTGTTACATCACTTGCAATCCCAAGCCAATAAAGGTCCTGCATAATACATCTTTTGGCACACTTTATGCCCATATGACCTGCAAAAGGAATGTCACGGGCTGTGGTTAGAAGTGGCAGATAGTAGGGTCTAGGCACTACCAACTGCTGTAGTTCCACACCCTCTAGCCCTTCCCCAATGGTCCCCTCTCTATACAGTAACCCTTTGTTTCAATATACAAATTTCAATTTTCCTTGAGAATCAGGTGCCTCATTAGCTACATCCCTCAAGTCTCTTAGTATATGGTCTGAGAGCTGAGCCTATCTCAGCTCTACTTTTGTGATTCATCCCAGATCCCCATCTGCAGGAAGTCTGGTATCCTCTACAGTGGTGCCTCACTGTCAGCCTGGGTGTTACCATTCACCTTTCTCACTTGCAGTCACTCTGTACAAGGGAACATCAGTACCTACCAGAAGATGTGGCTCACCTTTAGTCTCACTGCTACAGAGTAGCTCCCTCCATGAAATACCTACCTCACCAGCCCTTGCTTCAGTTATGAGGTCTGTCTGGGTCTCCCCCAGGCTACCACACCCACGTGCCTGTCTCCAAGCCTGACTGTGTGTAGCTGCATTCACACAAGGTACTGCATTATCAAAACCATTTCCTATCAAGACATCTGTAGGGATATCCTCAAACACACCTACTTGCTTGCTTACTTTTCCACCTTCCTAGTCAAGGTGATCCCTGTCCAAAGGCATTTGGAATGGGGTCCCTTCTAAAGCTCTGACTGGAATGGATTGCCCAAGCAAGTACTGCTCCTCTTTAACCACACCAGGCTTCACAATGGTTATGTCAGAGGCTGTGTCTCTCTTAGTAGTGGCCTGTTTTCCATCCCCTACAATAGGATATAACCTCTTGTGATAGTTTGCTATCTCTGTTGCCTGCAGACAACTTACCACTGGCATACTGTTATTCTCACTTGCTGGCTCCCCCAACATTTGTTCCCCACTTTGCCTACATGGGCATCTACATGTTACATGGCCCCATTGGTTATATTTAAAACATTTAACCTTTGGTCCATGCTGTGTAACCAAACTAGTGGCTTCCCTGGTTATTGACCGACTCTGTTGGGGTGGGTTTATGCTGTCCACCATGGGTGCCCTTATATCCATGTGCATGGGTCCTGGGTATCTCTTTCCTGTGCAGTGATGCCCTGCTTGCTATGTAGAGATCCCTTTCTTCCCCAGCTCATCTGCAAAGTTACATTCTCAGTCTACCAACCAGAATCTCATGTCCTTAGGCAAAGTGCTAAGTGCTTGTTCCCTCACCAAATGGTCTGCCAGCCCTTCAAAAGTAGTGACCAGACACCCACTCACCCACCTATGAAAATAAGTGCCTAACTTTTGTCTATACTGATGAAACTTTTTCTGAAAGCTTCAGGTGTTAAAGCTTTCAAGTCAACATTTCTTGACTTTTTCATAGTTTAGACAATCGAAATCAGACAATTTAGAAACAGCAGTTTTGGCTTTACCATGAAGCAAGAGGGTTAAGAATCAGGGTCTATGTCATATATTCAATCATCCAAAATGTCGAATACCATATATTCGAGACCATATGGTCAACATTTGGAAATTCGAATACAGAATAAAAAAAAAAAAGTAAAACACACCTTAACAGTGTGAGCAGGGGGGCAAGCCCCCCTGCACCCCCACACCCCCTACTTAAATATACCAACTCCGAGACCATACTTCAGTGCAGAAAAGGGAAATTCTCCCATTCTGCACCATATGGCACTGTTAAAAGTCAATCTTTGAACACTTGAAATGTCAATCATATGGTCTTGACCATATGCCATTCAACGTTTCCAGCATTCAAAGATTTAACATAGACCCAAGAACCATACCCAAAGCCCTTGATCAACATTATACTGTTTGCATACTCTTTCAAATATATGAATAAAACTATCAAAATTGTCACCATCTGTAAATTATGGAAGAAATTTACTGACCGTTATTGCTTCTAGGGTTCGTTTATTCCCTCCCTCATTACCTCCATGACCCTGGCGAAGTGTCAGAATCTCCCTCTCATATTGACACTGTTTCTCATTTTATTAAGCCTCCAAATGCCATAGTCTCTCATTTTCTTCAGCCTTCAAGCACTGCTGTGTCTCTGCTGATTCTAGTTCCATATGTCTTGGCCTCCAGTTCAAGTCTGTTTAACTCCAGATGGATTTTAAGTCCTCTGAGGAAAAGGTGAACTATCCTGTTATTGAGGGCTGCAAATTCCCATCATCAGACTAGTTATCCTCCTTGTTGCTGGTCTGTGTTGTAGCTGTGACTAAGGATGAAATAATTTCCTCCTTAGTCAGTTTGGCATACACCAGTCCTTTGGCTTCACACACCTTGGTCAACAGGTTCTTTGCCAGCTTGCCATAATCCTCTGCTGATATTTTTGCCTGCTCTCCCTGACTAAACTAAACTAACAAAAAATAAATAAAACCTGTTGTGGTATGAAACTCTAAATGTTCACCATGTGGCTGCTGAGAGAATGCACACCTTTAGTGACAACTACTTACAGGCTACAGAAGCTCAATATCCACACCACTGCTGACCAATATGTGGGGTCCCCACTCTGGGCCAGTAATCAAAGAACCTGAATCCTCATCACTGACACTTGAGAGGGACATTGACTTGGAATACAAATGGATAAACACAGTATTTCCAGATACAGATCTCCCTGCATCAAGCATAAGTTCCCTTAAGAACACACAGGGAACACGCTCAGCCTGGGGTCTGGATTTCTCTATATCTGTCTCTCCCCAGTTCCCCAGTAAGGCTTTCCACTGGCCTAGCTGTGTTCAGTACCCTCTCTGTGAAACCAATGCTTCGTGTCCCTGCTCCAAGTAGCTGGCACACACACTCTTTTAAATTTAATTTTGACACACACACCTGGGAAAGACTGGCTCAGATTACCTGCTCTACTAGCTTTGCCCAGACTATAAGGTAGATTCACTACCACCAATCAGCTACTACAAGGCTCTTAAGAGGCTATCCAATTATACCGAGTGGAGTTAATATTAATACAAATGGAAATGTTGGCCAAACAGCCAGGTTTCAGGAGTGGCCACAGTTATAACCAAATAAATATATGCAAATACTCTCAAAGCTTAAGTATTTTATAAAAAGGACCAGCCATAATGAAAGGTTTAAATATATTTAATAATAAATAATAAAAGAACAAGAAAATACTGAATATCTATTTACAGTAAACACCAGAGTTTCAGCACAAGGAATAGTAAAAATAAAACTGATAGAAAGTTTCACACAGCTATAAAAAACAGTATTTAACTAGTCTCACTATCTATTCCTGACTGACTAAATGAATTACTGATCCTACTTACTGAATAGAGCAAGGCAAGATGGGTGAGTGGTCCTTGTTGGCAGATCCAAGACAGAATACATACTGCTGCTGAGACTTCAGTATCCTCTAATATTAAAACATTATTTCTGTACAGAATGACATCACATACATCTGGTCATCTGAATCTGTTTCCCACACTATCCCTCATCACTAGAAGCTACCAGGGTTTAGCACCTGTGTACTACAATACACACAGATAGAGCATTATACAGATGTCGTGCAGCTGCTGGAAGTCATAAAACAATAAAACCATTCCATTCTTCCTATAGGAGCTACAACCTATTCTCTAGCACAGATATTGCATCTCTGGCTTAATTCAAAATTGTGAGATAAAATCTTTATGGCTTAATCCATATAGTAATTTAATTTCAAAAATATTTTTTCAAAGTCAGGTGGATTAACCTCTTCTCTCCCAGTATATGTGGTTACAGTTACAAAAATCCATGTGCATTTCTTTTTCTTTCAGCAGGGCACACTTTTGATACATTTTAACACAAGCAAACCTCACAAATACATTTTCAGCAAAAGCATCTGCACAAATCAGTTCAATATACAAATGATATATAATTATTTACAAAATTCCAGCTAGCTGTGCTGGCATAAGTTATACATCCACTGCCCTACTTCACCTGGCATGGCTGGCAGTATCTCCTATCGTCACTAGATATGCCTCTACTTAGCATCTGTCTATATACCAGTACAATCTTCCCTCTCTCTCTCCTCCAAAAAGCAATTGCAGAAATCTTTCCAAATAAATTCCAAAAAACACAATAATTCTTGGTGATTTTAATTATAATGGCATAGGTCATAAATCAAAACAATGAACTTCACAAGACATTGATTCAATATAAAGTGGTACAATTACTCAATTTTACTATAATACCAAACCCTCATACTTCCAATGCCTCCACACTTGGCCTAGTAGTAACCAATATTATACAATAACAGATCATTAACATTCAAAAACATGCACTCTGATTGGTCAGCCCAATCAGCATGCCCCTCGTAAATCCAGCATATACCAATAGAAAATAGTCCAGTCACCTGGACTTTCTTCTTTTAATATATGCTAAGGCTTTCCACTTTTTTTGAGCTAAGATGTCAATAGGTATGTTTAGAGCACAGAGAAAATACAAGGAAAATCGTGTTTATATTATGTGATCGAACAGTGAAATGTTTGAGCATGTAATAATCGACCACAAAATATCAAAATACCGTAATATCAAATGGAAAAAAAACACCCAAACAAACCATTAAAATGTTCTAAGCAGGGGGGCAAGCCCCCCTGCACCTCCACACCCCCCGCTACTTAAATATACCAACTCCAAGATAACACTACAGTGCAGACAATGGAACACTTCCATGTCCGCACTGTATGGAGATCTCCATTGAACCGTTTGACATTCTGACGATTCGATATTTAGGGGTCGATTATTACGTGTTCAGACATTTCACTGTTTGATCACATAATATAGACTCAGAAAAACTGGTACCTTCTGCAAAACTAAAGAAACATACATGGTTTTCCTTGTATTTCTGCTGTCTCTCTCATACTTCTATACTATCTGGATTTCAAACTTTATTTATTTATTTTTTCAAAAAAAAAGAAGAAGCAGCAGAGATCTTCCTGTCTCCATTGCTTGTTTTCCAAGTCACTGCTGTACTGCATAAGTGTGGAAACGTAAGTTTGATATGCATCAGTAGTACATCAAGAATGCAGCAGGATACCAAAAAAGTCAAAGAACACCATGGACCCATTTATTTAAGAAAAGTAAGTAATTTCTTTCTCAAATAATGTCATTGTATAATAGCAATAACCAACTCCTGGATGTGATATATTGAAGAGTTACCCAAGGTTGCCTTTGTTTAATCACTCAGGCTTCACCATCATGATTAAACCACACCAACTATGGGTAAATCTTCAATATACCACACAAAGTCATTGGTTATTGCTATATTAAACAATGATGCAGCAAAATTCAAATCCTATCAAACAAATTCAGTTAATAACTAC
This sequence comes from Protopterus annectens, assembly GCF_019279795.1. Lineage (NCBI taxonomy): Eukaryota > Metazoa > Chordata > Ceratodontiformes > Protopteridae > Protopterus > Protopterus annectens. Next base: position 513,762,675 of record NC_056727.1, on the reverse strand, counting down.
CCACGTATCTCTTATTTGTTCTTTAGAACTCCTAGAGTACCCCCTCAAAATGTAAGCAGAATACCATTCCCAGAGCAGGAAGTTTAAACACTTAATATTTGTTTCTAGCTATAGATGTGGCACCTGTTGAGAGCAAGATAGACCCTTTCACAGTCCTTGATTACTTCATATCCATACTTTCAATGGTTCAAAATACACTTCTTCTCAAGTTACAAATGAACCTCAAGCAATATACCTAAGGAAAAAAAATGCAGGTATCACTGCTAGTGATTCTAGGTCGTTCTGTAAAGAAATCAAGCAGTTTAGAGGTTATAGCACTAACCCCACTCCCTTTATAGTTCTTCAATTAACAATAATTCTAACTTTGGTGAGGATTACACATCTTTATAGTATCCTTGCTACAAACAATAACCATTAAATTCATCACTGCAAATACTTCTGTTGAAGCATTCAGTAAATCCTCTATTCAGCACTATTCACTAGAAGAAGCCTCTGCAAAATCTTATTTCTTAGAAATCCAAACAGGTGCATCTGAGACATTTTTGGAAAAAAAATGTCCTCATCAACAAAGTTCAACATACTCCACTCATCCTTCCATACAAAAGCTGCTAGATACATTGCAAAACCCGTATCCATATAGTTAACCTTTCTCTTACTTATAGAATAGTTCTATCATCCTGCAAACACTCAAAACATTCCATCCCCAAAAGATTTAAAATATTACTGACCAATTTCTAGTCTATGCCCCATTTTTAAAATATTTAAAAAGCTGTTGTACAAACACATTATAAAATGCATTAATAGTTTTGGCCTACTTATAGATTACCAGTATGGTTTTCATAATGCTTTTAGCACCTTTACAGCCATACTCTTAGCTACCAGCAATTACTCTTATATTAACATAAGTCTATTAACAGCTGGAGTTTTTGTTGACATGACCAGCCTTTCAAAACTATCGGCCACAAACTTCTTTTACATACACTAAAACGGATGAACTTTGGAAGCAATAGTATAACATGTTTTTCAACTCATCCTCAAGATCACGCCTTTCAAATATACGTATTCTACTAATTCTCTGCAGACGTAATCCTCAATACAGGGTTCCCTCAAGGATCTCTGCTAGACCCACATATCTTTTCTCTTTTTGTTAATTACATAATCTAAGACCTTCCGGTTCCATATTTCACATTATATGCAGATGATATATTACTCCTTCCTGCCATTGAATCACTTATATTTTGACAAGAACAGCTTCAATGAAGTTACACAAAACTATGTCAATCAGCAGAGAAAATAAACTTAAACTAATCCCAACAAAACTAATGTTATGCTATATTATGTTATGTTATGTTATGTTGTCTTCCTCTGTAAAGTTACTAACCCATCCAGCCTCATAACGAAGGTGATATGATTTCAAATATTGCTGGATATAAGTACTTAGGCTTGATACTGGACCCATCACTGTCACTCAAAACCAGTAGCACTTACAAAGAAAACAACATGCTTTCACAAACATTACTCTGTTACAAAATACATCATATACTTTCCCCTGAAGCCAGGGAAGCTATTTCTAAAAAATTATTTTTCTTCTGATGAAGTCCCAATGTGTCTATGGTGAAAGTGCTTAACCATTTTATTTTGTGCCACAATTCAAGTTTTTATTTAATATACTGATGTTTCCAAAACTATACCAAGACCGGTGTCTTCTCTTTTGGAGTTATGTTTATGTAATTTATCAACTGATACTTAAACATTTTTTATCCTAAAGACTCCTTGAGCCTACATTTTTATTTTCCTGGTGTTACTTTTTTGGCTGCACAGATCTTCTTCTTCTTCTTTTAGCTTCTCCCATTAGGGGTCACCACAGCTGATCATCTGTTTCTATTTCTTCCTGTCCTCTGCATCTTGATCTGTTACACCAACCACCCGCATGTCCTCTCTCACCACATCTATAAATTTTATCTTAGGTCATCCTGTTTTCCTCTTACTTGGCAGCTCCATCCTTAGCATCCTTTTCCCAATATACCTAGCACACACCCCCCCCCTCAGCACATGTCCAAACCAATGCAATCTTGCCTCTCTGGCTTTGTCTCCAAACCATCCAACCTGACCTGACCCTCTAATATACTGATTCCTAATCCTGTCCATCCTCATTGCATCCAATGGAAATCTTAACATCTTTAACTCTGCCACCTCCAGCTCTGACTCCTGCCTTTTTGGCAATGCCACTGTGTCCAACCCATATAACACAGCTGATCTCACTACCCTCTTGTAGACCTTCCCTTTCACTCTTACTGGTACCCATCTGTCATAAATCACTTCTGACACTCTTCTCCACCCACCCCACCCTGCCTGTACTCTCTTCTTCATCTGTCTTCCACAATCACCATTATTCTGAACTGTTGATCCCAGTTATTTAAACTCATCCACCTTCACCAACTCCAGTCCCTGTATCCTCACCATTTCTGGGGTCTCCTCAATCTGTGCTCTACTCTCACTATAGATCATGTCATCCACAAACATCATAGTCCACTGGGACTCCTGTCTGATCTTGTCTGTCAGCTTGTCCATCACCATTTTAAATAAGAAAGGGCTCATAGCTGATCCTTGATGTAAACCTACCTCTACCTTAAACGCATCTGTCGCTCCTTCCACGGACCTCTCCACTTTCACACTACCCTCGTACATGTATACTCAAATATGGACTGCTCTTTTTGTCATTACACTCTACCTAAAATACACATAAATATAAATTGTTAAAAATAAGATATTCGGATTTGCTCTATTAGCTCTCTCCCTGATGTACCATTGTAATCTAGTTAAAGATATTATCCGGTTGACTGTTAATGTTAGGGCATCTTATCTGTTCAGCTTCTTCCTATTTAAAATCTTAAAACTAGAATATTGACCACCACTAAGATCAAACCTGTAATTTAAGGAACATATCTACTCTTCAAGAAGAAGTCAGGAAGACAATATGAAACTTGTAAGGTCCCCTTTTAAAATAAAATCTATAAAAAAGCTTTCCCAAGTATAGGTCCTGCAACCTCGAATTATCTACCTAAAGAAATTAAAGCTCTATCAGCAATCATAGAATTCATAACAGACCTATGCAAGTACCCCATCAATGAATCCAGCTGCAGTTGTTACAGGGCAATGTCTAACACCTAGAAACTATTAATATTACAACAATTGTAAATAATGTAAATATGTTACAAGTAACATACAAATTACCATAATATTTTTGCATTATTGGCTGCTAAACTGTTAACAAATAGAACAATAGATAAATAAATAAAGGTTTCACTATGTCTAACGCAAAAGCATCATGATTACCACCAGACTTTCCATTATTATAAAAAATAGTTTCCAGTATAATTTTAATATCTTGCATTTGCCTTGATTGTATAAAACAAGACTGAAAATCAGAGGTAACATGACCTGTTACTAAACAAAATATTTTAACTAAAACGGTGGAATATTTTTTTTTCATTAAGGGTGATCAAATAAATAGGGTGTTTTTTTTCCTTAAGAAAATAGATCCAAACTAAGTGTAAGAATGCAAGTTCTTCTGAACTGCTTTGAAGTATTTGACACCGATACCAAATACTGCTCTGTGGCTTTGCCTGGTTTATGATTTGATGATACATTCTGCACTTGAGTGAAAAGTCTGACGAGTTTATTGATTAAATTGCCTGAAAGTAGTGTTGTCATTGAAGTCAGGCAGAAATGTTTTATATCTGATTTCCTTATGCATGGTTTATTCCAAGCATTTATTCCCCTTATAGGTTTGTGAAAAAGCTGGCAGAATAATTTGGAGCTGCATATACAAACTATCATTTTCTTTGACTCCACAATATTATTTGCACTATAGCTCAGTTTAAGTAAAGATTTGAAGGTCAGTCTCTGCCCATTCAGAATAATTTACACATATTTTTGCTTGAAATATGGATTAAGTAGAAGCTTGAATATTTTAAGCTCACAATACAATGTTATTAAGTAATTATATTTGTCAGCATCATAGTAACATTGGTGCTCATTACTGAGTTGTGATATGCCATATTTAAAATAAAATATTTTTTCTGCCTATATTTTTAAAATATGATGCTTTGCCAGCAAAAGGCTGTGAATGTGACCTTAAAAGCTGTGCATCTAATATCAAACAGAGTACAATTGCAATCATTTTCTTCATGTTGGTAAATGAATTTGTATTGTACCTTGTCATTTGATATACTTTTCTTTAAGCTGTTGTGGATGTATTCTTTAATTCACAGCTGACATTGTTAGGGTTTGAAGGTTAAGTTTAATTTTTTTTTTGTGGCACAGTGATTCAACAGGTAGTCTTGTTGCCTTATAGCAAGATATCTTCCAGTTCAATTCTCAGCTACGATGCTTTCTGTATGGAGGTTGCATGTCTTCCCTGTGCTTGCGCAGGTTTTCTTTCAAGTGCTACCGTTTCGACCCACATTACAGACATGCAGTAGATGGATTGGACACACAAAACTTTCCATAGATGTATATACGCATGTGTATGTTATGGAAGCACAGCCATGGTATGGCTAGCCACCCAGCAGTGTGACCACTGGTTCCAGATGATTGTCACCACTGATGTGATGCCCCAAACCCATGAGCAAAAATGGCAGAAAATGGGTGATGGGTGGATGAATGAATGATCAAAAAAGGATCTCAGTTTAACTTTTAAATTAGTATTACATTTTGCAAAGGATTAGAAAGTAAGAAAAGATTATTTTGATTGCTATTTATGTGGCACTGAGTAGAATGAAAAACCTTTGTCTGTTGAATGAAAGGGTGAGTAGGTATAAAAATAATCATGTGCCCACATTAAATTAACCAATTACAAATCAGATTTATTATGGAATACAGCAGAAACTTTTTATCTATGGAAAATCTCACAATATACTCTAGTCTTTACCTGAGATGAAATCATAGATGCTGTAAGAAGACAAAGTATGAAAAACATATCAGTAGAAATTCTACAGCCTGAAAGTATGAGATAAAAGAAGACTTATGCACTCATTAATGACATATTTTCTTCCAGTATTTTTTCCTGCATGTTGTACTCTGGAAGGGAAGTTTTTTTTGTATTAAAATTGCTGGTCCACAATTACTGGTCAAAACTCCTGAAGCAAATACAGAAGTTATCCATTTTTCTATAATTGTCAAATTGCAAAGCACAAATATGTGTTTCTTGTGTTATATATACATTAATTCTCATATTAAAAACATGTGCAAGTGGAGGTTTCTTTTAGGTATTGCCTGAATGCCATGCAAGTTCCTGAATGATATTTTTAATTCTGATATCTCCTACTAATATTATAACTTGCAGCATACTTGGATATAATGAGGCTAGAAGTAGGCAATGCATACATTTTCCCCTATCTTGGTGAAGGGATTTGATAATTAAAAGAATTGTATGACCAAGACATCTGCAATGATATAACACAGACCCTCTGTGTGGTCTGAAATCTGAACGCCTAAAAAATAACATAAGAAGATCTCCAAATAATTATTAGATCCCCTTCCTCTAGAACTTAATCCTACATATTCCTAATGAAATTAGTTGAGAAAGATGATACTCCATACAACCTAAAACTGAAACATTACCCTCCCTATCTAAAATAAACTTGACAATTAGATTCAGTAGAATATCTTGGTTTGTAAAAGTTGTCAGTATCCTGAATCATGTCTGCTGCTCTGCATTAAAACACATCAGTACAGCAACATAAAGAATTTCAAGTTTTAGTGTAATCCGTATAAAATTCATTTATCACACAAAATTATCATCTCATGCTATTTTGTACTGTTTCAACCATACATTAATACACATATTAAAAATAAAAACTGATTAGAACATTCCCAGACTTGATTACTGAAATATCAGAAAGACACCAGTACTAAAACAAAATAAAACTAATTCTATGTTGTACAACCAGAGGAGAAGATGGAAAATATGTAGCCACCACAACTAATGCTGGAGATTTAAACTTAATTTAGCTGTAGTGACAAGCTAATCTAAAACTGGATATAATTCGGCTAAGAGTTAACATATCTCAAGAGAGACATGGAGAACAGCACAGGCTAACATTCTAAATCCATGGTAATTCCCATTTATGTTAATACAATGACTGGACTTTATAGAAGTCCATTGAGTCATGTACAGAAGTGCAAACTTGGCTGTTTTGGCCTAATTTTATCAGTAGGCCATCGTGAAATATTTATATATAAATACCCACAGAAAAACATATTGTAATACATGTATTATCTTTAAAGTTGACTGCATGGGGTCGTAATCTTCCCCTGAGTTGTAACGACATACCAAGAACATAAATATATTTATTTAGAACACTGAGCCTAATGTAATTATGAGCACTCACTTTACAACAGCACTTCAGATCAGTTATCCTGATAATTAACCTGTCAAATTAGTATCAGGCATGAAGTTTGATGACTAAATGATAACATATTACTCATCTTTCACTGTCAAGAATAAAAAGGTTTTGTGTACAGTTGGTATATTAATTCAGACATAATCATGCATAATTCAAAGTCATAGTCATACTATCTTCCTCATGTTATGTTTTCTCATGACTTTCTTTTGGATGGCTAAGTTTCACATCCAATATATGCTTTATATTTGTTTTGATTAGGTGAAGTAATTAGGTCATCAAGATAACCTGAATAGAATATGACTACAAGAAGTGCACACATGAATTACAAACCAAAGGACACACTCACACATTAGTCTTACACACTGACACTTGCAAATGCCCACACAAATATCTACCATCTATAGAAACGTGATTATTTCATGTTGATTTATATTTTAGCCAAATTTTACCCAAATCAAGGAAATTCTATGAACTCATATAAGACTCCAGTCATCTTGTAACAATAATGTTTTTGTGTGATAGGATTCTGAAAAAGTCTGGCCAAATCCTGCATTAAACTTTATTAATCATTACTATTGATAGAAGAGGGTTAGCACCATAAAACCACAGTAAAACATGTTAGAAAAGCAATCGATGAAGCCACAAGCCCACAACAGTAAAGCAAATTATTACAGAAGAATAAAGCAGATGGTTGGCAATGGGTGACCACTGCAAACCTAGAAGTTATTTTATTTATTTATTGACATTTAATTACCAATAAATCCAACTGAGTAGAAGCCCATTTTCAGCAGAGGCCTGGGGAGACAACCTCCAAATTATTCCAAAACATTGTAAGAACAATAATTTTACAATCTTCAAAAATAAAACAAAAACATCTGCAGTTTAAAAAAGTATAACAAATTAGTGGTAATATAAAAACATTGCTTAAGAATCAAGTTATATGACAATCATTTAATATTTAGAGAAATTTTAGACAGTTTGTTGAAAAATTAAAGGTAAGTTAGTCTAATACAAATAGGAATTGCAATATGAAGTGAGGGAAAAACAGGCTTATGGTATATTTAGAGAGAGAGTATATTTTGTTGTTCCTATAGAGGAAAGCTTTGAATAATTATTGCAAAGCAAGCTGAAAGATGGACTCATTTAACATCATACTAATATGCAATGTTTAGGTACACATCCACCAAATATTCAGGAGCTAGAGATAATGAACACACCTGGAAATCCTTTAGTAACTAATAGGAAAATGCAATTAAAATGAGAGTCAGCAAACAACATCAAAGCTTCTTATTAAATATATATTATATATATTATTGTTTAATAATTGTGCATAAACCATCCATTTCCATGAAAAGGGCACAGTTGTTAGGTAAGATATGTTAAATGTAATACCAGATTGCATAAGAAGCTACATTTTTGGGGTCATATTAAATCCTTCAGTTCTGATATATTTTGGCAAGTCTGCAGATATTTCCAGGTTATAGTCTTACCAGAAGACAGCTTTTTCTTTTTTAGCCATGAGAAGTTCATGGGAAGTATTAAGCAGCAGTATTAAAATATTCATATAGGGCGGCTGCGGTGGTGAAGTGGTTAGCATTGCCACCTCACAGTAAGAGGCTTGCCAGTTTGATTCTCGGCTGGGATGCCTTCTGTGCAGAGTCTGCATGTCCTTCCTGTGGTCATGTGGATTTCCTCAGGGTGATCCATTTTCCTCCCACATCCCAAAGACATACTGTAGGTGGATTGGACACTCCAAATTGGCCCTAGGCATGAGTGTGTGCATGTGTGTGCCTTCAGTGGAAGTTTGGGTGCCAGGCTGGCAACTTGACACCGTAAGATCTCCACTGCCAATCATGAGCGGACAGATGATTTGCTGTGGTGACCCCTAACCGGGAAAAGCCAAAATAAGAAGATTAAAATGTTCATATACTAACCTTGTTGGAGGGACACAAAGCTCTGTAGACTCTTATCTACTAGTATAAGTTTACAAAGAGGGACAAGCAAGGAGAGAATCTTCTAGAGATTTAGTAGAACTGTCAAAATGGTTTAACTTAAGCAGCATTTTATTGCGACAGTCCTCAAGGAATGGCACCCTTTTGTCATATACCTGAACACAAATTGACATATTTTGTAATGAGATTTTATAACTCCTCCCTAATATTAAATCACAAATGGAAGTGTACAAGATGTGGTTATTTTTCTCAGCTGCTCCTATTAACTCTGATATACTGTTGGACATTGGTTATGCGTCTCCAGGAAATGAAAAATATCCCTTTCACATTCTAAAAATCTGCATCTCGAGTGCAAAAACTGTCATGGTTTAGAATAAGCTTGCCTTTACCCTCCATGTGCTGACTTATTGAATAATTACCTTGTAAGTGTTCTACAGAGGTTTGCTTTTAGCTAAGATTTCTATCAGGTGAATAAATGGGGACTTTCATGAATCCAAATTATAGATCTACAATGGTTGATATCCTCTTGTCTCTCTCCATATTGTTAGTGCAGTAAAAGTGATCTGTATTTAATGAACACAGGGCTATTTTTCACTATATTCATACCCCATACACAGAACCACGACTAGGTTATCAGGCACACTGTGAAGTTCTATATATATGTAATTATCAGTTTGCTACTGTTAAAGGGCTACACTCAAAGCACCTCATCACTTCAGCCATGACTGAAAATACAGAAATGCAGCATTGAGGAACTGCTCTAGGCTACAATATTGGCATTCAGGTACTGTACTTCCACACCATCATATTTACAAACCCACCATAGGGGAGTACTACACAGGCAACAATCACAGTTATAACTCCAAGTCTTTTCCTGACCTAGGTGCAATATTTGGCATCGATCTTTAGACATGCAGGTCAGTGTTCCAGGCACAGACACCTACTAAAGCCACCATGGTAGAGATGTGAGTATGACGTATGGTCAGAGTGAGGGTGTGCAAGCATGCCAGAACAGCTGGATGACCAGTCAGTGTACCGTAATGCATAGCTTGGGTGCATACATACAAGAATCAGTTTTATTCTGTGTTGTCTTCATCATGGCCCATAGTTGAGAGCCACAAGCAACCTATTTCCCAGTGCATTAACATATCGCAACCACCTCCGCTGAGATGGGGTGTCTGACAACTACATACCTGACTCCCACTCTGCTGCTGAAACAGATCTGCCTTTCAGTACTGTGATGTTCTTAAGTTGTGGCTGCTTCCATTCTACCTAATTCTGTAACATAATGCACACCATGAATAACTGACTGAACTAACTGCAGGTTTCAAGTGCATGCTATAGTTCTTCACCAGATGTTTAAGCAGTGGAATATTACCTTCAGGAGTTCAAAGACACATCTAACAATGATTATATGATGTTATACACCATCTAAGCCATGGTTTGGGTTTTCAGATGGTGGTCATGAGCCAGGGTTAAAAGGCATATTCTGCATCACTTACAACACACAACAATGGACACCATTATTAGTGTCCTGATGCCTATAGCCATGAGAACAGCATATTCTGGAATATGCAATGTGTGTCCCTATCAATTAGATAACCTTGTGAGAAGTCACCCCACAGAAAATGCTGATAGAGGTTGCAAGTTTGTCAGATGTGAGAATCATGGGCACTGCTCGAATGGTCAACATATACATTGGATATAATCACTGTGCATTGCACATCACCTGGCAGCTAATGCAGTGCAATCCATTCTGGTTGATATACCACAGCTATGTGAACAGACAGGGCCTTGATAGCAAGGTGGGTGTAATAAATGGCCCCTAGGACCTCAGAGAAATGTGTCATGTTGGAGAAAACCATATTTACTTCTTCACATTCTGCAGCATCATGTTAACAAACTAATGTAGGATCTGTGAGGTTGACACATGTGAAACTCTGAATGTGTTCTCTCACAGATGCTAAAAGGTCCCTGTAGTAAGACTGGTTAATGCTATACAATCATACATGTCCAATAGGATAGGCAGTTCATGTATCCCCCTTGATTCCATATGTGAGCAGTGCATGTCTACTAATTTCCATATGGTGCCTCCTTCCACATAGACACAGTTGACAATGTTCTGGTCATAACAAAGGTATGTCAGCTGTTGATAGACCCATCTACAACACAATGAGAGATGGTGCTCAACAAAACATGGCTCTGAAAGTCAGCACTGTCACTTCCTGCTTAGCTAAAACTCTTGTGAGTCCAGATATCATAGTGTAAATGAAGCTCCTGTACACTGAGAAATCTTCTCATTCAGAACCATACCTCTCAACTGTTCAGATTTTCACAGAATGTCCAGATCTTTTGACCTGTATTTTTGGTCTGTTCTTCAAAAAATTTTGATTTTCTGGCAAATCATTGGCAATTCATTGAGGACTGAACTTATAAATTGATGTCAGGCATTTGAATTTCAGACTTTATGCCCTTCAGACAATTCATGCTAATGCAAAACCTGTTATTCTATCAACTTTCTAAGTTCGTGAGAGTAATATTTAAAAATAGTGCCTATTTCTGGGCCTTTGTCTCCCCATTATTTATGGTTTTGTCCAAATGTACTACTCTGAGAGCTTAAGACGTATGTTCAGAACAGATGAGCATGATGACACTTCATTCTGTATTTATTTGCCTGTGAATTGTTCTGCCAGGTTTCATTTCATCATTTTTATTCACTAGGAGTCTCATTAACGTAATGGAATTCATTTGGCCTACATTAGGCATATCATACATATGACTTTATTTCTTCTGTAAGGGCTGTCACACTTCTTAGGTGTCTGAATCACCCTCCTCCCTGCACTTCACTTCTCTCTGTGCTATTCCATGTAATACCAGAATGCAGAACACTCCAAAGGGTCAAGTGGTTCAAAGCACAGTCAGTTCAAATAAATAAAGAATAAATGCAGTCCATTATGGCAGTACACATCAAGCCATTTTTGTGATGTAAGAATTATAGAATGATACCAAACATCTAGAGTGAATTAGATGAGTGAGTACTTCTAAAAAATAATGGGATAGTTAAATGGATACAGTTTTCATTTCTGAGTAGAGTTATCTTCTATGTCTGAAGTGAAAAAGACCACTTCAGAATTCTGTATATAATCTGTATTTTAGATATTTCCATTGTCATAGGTTAATAGGTTTATAGGTAGGTACTAGGCTATTGGCCCTAGGGCCTATACAAGCCTAGCCAAAAAGGTACCCTGACTTTCGCCACCCAAGAAAATTATTTTCCTGTGCCCCTGTTGAACAGAGCCACAGAGGTGATCCCCGGGGTGAATTTATAGGAAATAAACAGCCATGCAGGTCTCAAACCCAGGATCCTATACACCATAGTCCCAGTAGTTATCCACCAAGCCATCACAGATGTAATGATGCAATATGTTATTTATTATAATTTAAAACACATGTAGTGGTCTATTTATGCTATCTTATAAGAATTCAGCTTGGATTCATGAAAGTGCAGAGCATGTCTGTGCAATGTTAACACAGAGGGGTCTGGCTGTATATAGCATCTGAAAGCTAATTAGACATTAAATGGCAAGGGATAGTGCTGGCATACCAAGTAAAAGTCCACATGATAAAGCAGATGAGCAGTGGCAACAGACAGATACGTACAGAGCAACATTTGTTATATGAACCAGACAGCTTGGGAACATGGGTTGAACTTGGGTAGGCTTGTAATGGCCCTGGGGCCATTAGCCTAGTAACCTCCTATGATCTTATCTGATGCTTTGCCACTGCTGCAATGTACTGCATCCATTGCTGGCCCTCTTATGGCTCTTTGCCTCCACTGACTTCCCTTCTATCTCCTTCATGCCTTGCTACTACTATAGCATCACGTACATCATGTTCTAATATGATGTTGTCTGACTTTGACATCTGTTTTCAGAGAACTATGTTGTGTAGCACATCACACCCTACACATATTTTGTTACATTTCTCTTGACTATATTGGTGTCTTGACCAAAGTGTCTATTGGAATCTACTCTTCAGAAGTCCAAAATTTATTTCCAATATGCTTCTTGTTACAGCATGGACTATGTCCAATATTTCTTCCATTGAGTGTGGATTACAAATGAAAGCCAGCCACTTGGGATGCACAAGCCAGTGCATTTCTTTGTGCCGGTTCCAAGCCCGGATAAATGGGGAGGGTTGCGTCAGGAAGGGCATCCGGCGTAAAACTTCGCCAAAACATTTCAAGCAGTCACCAAGAAAAATTTTTATACCAGATCGGTCGAGGCCCAGGATAACAACGACCACCACCAGTACTGTTAGCCTACAGGGTGCTGGCAGAAATTGGGCTACTGTTGGCCGAAGGAGGAGAAGAGGTGGAAGACATGGCCAAAGACAAGAGGAGAGGAGAAAGGCTAGGACTGTGGTAGTGAGGGTTGGAACTTAGAATGTTGGCAATATGACTGGTATAGGGAGAAAGCTAGCTGATATGATGGACAGAAGGAAGGTTGGTATATTGTGTTTGCAAGAGACCAGATGGAAGGGGAGTAAGGCTAGGTGTATCGGAGGTGGGTTCAAATTCTTTTATCATGGTGTGGATGGGAGGAGAAATGGCGTAGGAGTTATTCTGAAGGAACAGTATGCTGAGAGTGTTTTGGAGGTGAAAAGAGTGTTGGATAGAGTGATGTTTATGAAGCTGGAAATTGATGGTGTAATGATGAATGTTGTTAGTGCATATGCTCCACAAGTTGGTGTGCAATGGATGAGAAAGAAAAATTTTGGAGTGAATTGGATGAAGTGGTGATGACTGTACCCAAGGGTGAGAGAGTGGTGATTGGAGCAGATTTCAATGGGCATGCTGGTGAAGGGAACAGGGGGGGGATGAGGAAGTGATGGGTAGATATGATGTTAAACAAAGGAATGCAGAAGGTCAGATGGTAGTGGATTTTGCAAAAAGGATGGACATGGCTGTGGTGAATACATATTTTAACAAGAGGGAGGAGCATAGAGTGACATACAAGAGTGGAGGAAGATGCACACAGGTGGATTATATCTTACGTAGGAGGGCCAGTTTGAAGGAGACTGGAGACTGTAAAGTGGTGACCGGAGAAAGTGTCGTTGGGCAGCATAGGATAGTGGTTTGTAGGATGACGCTGGTTATCAGGAGGAGGAGTGTGAGGGCAGCACCAAGGATCAAGTGGTGGAAATTGAAAAAGGGTAATTGTGAGGTGGAGTTCAGGGATGAGTTAAGGCAGGCACTGGGTGGCAGTGAAGAGTTACCAAATAGCTTGATAACTACAGCAGAGCTAGTAAGGGAGACGGCTAGAAAGGTGCTTGGTATCACATCTGGACAGAGGAACGACGACAAGGAGACATGGTGGTGGAATGAGGAAGTACAGGAGAGTATACAGAGAAAGAGGTTGGCAAAGAAGAAGTGGGATTGTCAGAAAGATGAAGAAAGTAGACAGCATAAGGAGATGAGGTGCATGTCAAAGAGAGAGGTGGGGCAAAGGCTAAGGATAAGGCATATGAAGAGTTGTATGAAAGGTTGGACACTAAGGAGGGAGAAAAGGACCTGTACCGATTGGCTAGACAGAGGGACCAAGCTAAGAAAGATGTGCAGCAGGTAAAGGTGATAAAGGATAATGAGGGAAACATACTCACAAGCGAGGAGAGTGTGTTGAGGAGATGGAAAGAGTACTTTGAGGGGTTGATGAATGAAGAGAATGAGAGGGAGAGAAGGTTGGATGATGTAGGGATAGTAAATCATGAAGTACAATGGATTAGCAAGGAGGAAGTAAGGATAGCTATGAAGAGAATGAAGAATGGAAAGGCTGTTGGTCCAGATGACATACGTGTGGAAGCATGGAGGTGTTTAGGTGAAATGGCATTGGAGTTTTTAACTAGATTGTTTAATGAAATCTTAGAAAGTGAGAGGATGCCTGAGGAATGGAGAAAAAGTGTTTTGGTACCGATTGTTAAGAATAAGGGTGACATGCAGAGCTGTAGTAACTACAGAGGGATAAAATTGATCAGTCACAGCATGAAGATATGGGAAAGAGTAGTGGAAGTGAGGTTAAGAAGGGACGTAATGATTAGTGATCAGCAGTATGGTTTCATGCCAGGAAAGAGCACTACAGAAGCAATCTTTGCTCTGAGAGTGTTGATGGAGAAGTACAGAGAATGTTGGAAGGAGTTGCATTGTGTTTTTGTAGACTTAGAGAAAGCATATGACAGGGTGCCTAGAGAGGAGTTGTGGTATTGTATGAGTAAGTCAGGAGTGTCAGAAAAGTATGTAAGAGTGGTACAGGATATGTACGAGGGTAGTGTGACAGCGGTGAGGTCTGCGGTGGGAGTGACAGATGCATTTAAGGTGGAGGTGGGGTTACATCAAGGATGAGCTCTGAGCCCTTTCATATTTGCAATGGTGATGGACAGGTTGACAGACGAGATCAGACAGGAGTCCCCGTGGACAATGATGTTTGCAGATGACATTGTGCTCTGTGGTGAGAGTAGGGAATAGGTGGAGGAGACCTTGGAGAGATGGAGATATGCTCTAGAGAGAAGAGGAATGAAGGTCAGCAGGACTAAGACATAATATATGTGTGTGAATGAGAGGGAGGATAGAGGAATGGTGAGGATGCAAGGAGTAGAGGTGGTGAAGGCGGATGAGTTTAAATACTTGGGATCAATAGTTCAGAGTAATGGTGAGTGTGGAATAGAAGTGAAGAAGAGAGTACAGGCAGGATGGAGTGGGTGGAGAAGAGTGTCAGGAGTGATTTGTGACAGATGAGTACCTGTAAGAGTGAAAGGGAAGGTCTACAAGAGGGTAGTGAGACCAGCTATGTTATATGGGTTGGAGACAGTGGCATTGACAAAAAGGCAGGAGTTTGAGCTGGGTGTGGCAGAATTAAAGATGTTAAGATTTGCACTGGGTGTGACAAGGGTGGACAGGATTAGGAATAAGTATATTAGAGGGCCAGCCCAGGTTGGAAGGTTTGGAGACAAAGCCAGAGAGGCATGATTACGTTGGTTTGGACATGTGCTGAGGAGGGATGCTGAGTATATTGGGAAAAAGATGCTAAGGATGAAGCTACCAGGTAACAGGAAAAGAGGAAGGCCTAAGATAAGGTTTATGGATGTGGTGAGAGAGGACATGCAGGTGGTTGGTGTGACAGAGCAAGATGCAGAGGACAGGAAGAAATGGAAACAGGTGATCTGCTGTGGTGACCCCTAACGGGAACAGCCGAAAGAAGATGATGATGATTGTAGATTACAAATGAGGTCATCATTAATGGCTCAAAGACATAGCTATCACTGACAGCACCACACAAGACACAACATTATATGCATCATGCTTACATGCTGCCTGTATGTATATAGACCACCCTGTCTGCTGTATATGTGCACCTACCAACAAGGTCAGAAGTCATCTCACAGAAACTGATGGCATATTTCATTCATGTGCCATATGTGTGAATCATGTAAACTGCCTGTTTGACACATGAGCAAACTTTAGATCATGCCCTTGGTATTGCAGATCACCTTGCAAGGTTTGACTCCTAGTCTTCCTATCAATGTATCAGTGCCCCTCTGGACCAGGTGGGTCCTTAGTAGTAATGAAAAATGCAGTCTTTGTGCCTACGACCTCTGGGAAGCATCCAGTCTCATAAAATTCAAATGCAGTCTTGGCCCTCTTTTCTGGTGTCCATGAGAACCAGACAGGTTCCTCCACATATTGTAACATGTTATGAAGGAATTGGTTAAGTATTTGGAAGTCAGGGGTCTGCAACATACCTAATGTGCCCATGCAGGTCACTGGAAGGACCCTGTATCTAGAATGATCAACATATTACACATCTTTGTTAACAAAGGAATTGTCATACAAGGTATACCCTTTGATTCTGCTCATAAATTATATAGTTTGACTAGGTCCTCTAATGCTGTTGTTGCTCTGGCAAATATGTCTCCTTTTATGTTTCCTTAAATCCTAGTGTTCTGTTTAGGTGAGCAAGGGCCCACAGCATCATCATTTTCTCTGTTTCTGAACTGTTCTGCCATTTTAGCCTCCTGCATTTGTATATTCTGTGTTGCTTATTTGCAAAATGTTTCTCATTTAAATATCATTGTGCACTCATTTGCAAATGCTGCATTTCACGACACTTTATGCATCACACTTTTTTTGGCCAGCATATACCCAGCACATGACCACTAATTCTGCCATTTGGTTCTGCACATAGTGTAACCCCTCTATGAATGCCAGAACTGGAAAGACACCATAGTTCATGGTTTGCTAGCAGTACTTTATATAACATGCTTAATTACTCAAATTGTAATTGAAAAATATGCTTGTTTATTGAGCATGCTTGTTATCATAAATCTGAACAGAAGTACCGTGTCAGTGTTTCTGTAAAAGCGTTAACAAAATACCCTTATAAGTTATTTCATTATAAGATTTTTTCCTTCCAAAAGTGTCACCAGCATATTTGCAACTCATTCAAGCACGATCTAAATATGTACAGTGTCAGAATAAGTGCAAGCACTGGGAATGACAGCAGCACTCAAAGGCCAGTTTGAAAATAGCATCCTCGGCTTCCCTTCATTGTTACATTGTACAAAGAAACCCCATCTGAAGAACTCAAGCATTTTAAAGCTGTGAAGCAAAATACACATGCAAACGATGTTGAGTGCAGAATATCTGCATGTAAAGAATTAACTAATGCCATTTACATGTGCCTCGCAGGAAGACATAATACAAGAGGTGCTTCAGAGACACTATACAAATCCATAACAACATTTTTGTAATATACATACAATATTTCATGTCTAATTCTGCTGTGTATGAATACAGACCAATGTTATTTTAAACTGTTGTGCATTCACACACGCACACACACAGACACACACACACATGCGCACTCACACGTTTGTGCATAGATATATGGATATAAAGGTTGATAACAGCAAAAGGTATGTGACCTAGAAACAAAAGAAAATGAATTATACATATACAGAAAATAAAGGTTAAAAAGGTATTTCAATTAAAAGGCTTCTTCAGAAAAAATGGAAAGAAAAAAAGCAAGTTTGTATGCACTGCTATCTTTCAGGCCCTTTCTGAAGAAGACTTCCAGTCAAAACATCATTTTAACCTTTCTTTTCTATTTATGCTGAGTATTCTTAACTCATTTTTGTTTTGTCTATATATTATGCAGTTTTACATTATTTCCTAATCATTTCCTAAGTGATAAAGGAGCATTGAAGACATTGCTTAGAGTATAAATTATTTTGTTTTCTTTTTCTACATTTTCCCATGTGTTGAATATTTTGTATTATGTACTGTATGATCTCGTCCAGATTATTTTTAGACAGACTACAAATATACATTTCTAAAAGGATTTTCTGTTGTATTTATTTGTTTAAAATTATTTAACTTCAGGGGTTGCACTCAGTTTACCAGAGTTGCTCAGAGATTTCACAACTGCCCTGTGAGCAACTCAGTTGTGCATTGTGAAGCAGTGATGTAGCTTTCTACCCCTAGTCCTCCATAGATGAGCTGTTTTTTGTTAGTGTTACAGCAACATCCAACCCACTCTCCACTAGTTACTGCAGTCTACACCTGTCATAATGGAAAGACAGTTTCCCACCATTTCTCCAGCCAGCCTGATTGACATGGGCATCCTGAGGCAATGTAGCAATTGCCTCATGTAGACTGACAACCAGCTACTCCTAAATCAAACAAATACAACTGTGGCAGAGGTATCTATGGTATGAATTTGGAATCAATTTTCTCATATAACAACAAACCAGATATCAAACAGGCTATCAGCACACATACTTTACCTCTTGCACATAACAAGCTCACAACACATAAACCCACATACATGAAGGTATTTGCTAGAAGTCTACCTAAAGATTAGAGACCTTTCAAGTGCAAACATATTGCACACACTGCAGACTCAACAGAATCCACTACACATAATAATACACACAACAGTGTCTCAACCAATAAGCACCTAAGGCAAAACACCTCAAAACCAAATGTCTTGGTCATAGGCTACTCCATAGTGAGACACACAGATGTCCCCCTCACCAGGCTGGACAAAGAGAAGGTCATGGTCAGCTGTCTGACAGGTGCCCGGATCCATCTCTCAACAGCAACTACTGTTATGACTCTGTCAGAGTCCATGTTGGAGTGAATCACTTGAGACATGCCTCATTGGACTATATGAAAAGAGCCACAAAAACCTTCTAGAAATCACACCTCATCATTCATTGGCACACCATCTTCAGAAAGAAAAAACAGAATGTCCTGAACTGTCATCCCTGCCAGACCCATTCCATATAGCCAACAAGACCCCATTATGTACCTCTCCTCTCCTCAAGAGACATCTGCAACAACTGGAAAGGCCTCAGAAACTCTCAACTAAAAAAACAGGGCCAAACACTAAGCAGATGCCCTAAACTATGCTCTAACCCTTAAAACTCCACTCAGACCTGTCTCTACCCATAGGCGATCATACATGTCCTGCTTAATATCATAGGAAACCCAGAGCTGTTAACTTAAAGAAATCCCTCATCTCTCGCTCCAGGGATCGCTCAGGGATCTAAACCTAAACAACACAATAAACAAAACATGCTGGAGGGATAGGACTCCCCAGGAGACTCCCAGAGACTGGAATATATAAGCCCATAGAGTGCCTCTTTGGACCCCTTCAACAGGAACAAGAGGATTGGATGGGAGAAATGAAGGAGAAATTCCACCAGGGATCACGTCAGTCATCCTGCAGGACAGGATCAGGGAAAGTAAAAAAGGAAGAAATAGCCAGGGAATTGTTATGGCTAGGCTTGTATAGGCCCTAGGGCTGATAGCCTAGTACCAGCCTATGAACCTATGAACCTATGAACCATAACTGAGCTTTCAGATTATGTGTCCCAGGCAGGTATGTCTATAGACCTAAGCAGCATTCTACCTTCACCCAGGATGATGGCTCAATATAAACAAAAAATTATTGACTTCAACATTTGGCTTAGCTTCTGGTGTCAGCCCAGGAGGATCCAGTATCTGTCAGCCTGGGAAGATATGGTTGACAAACCACCCTGCTTTGCCAGATATGGTCTTCACCTGTCACTGCTTGGCTTTTGGTTACTGGCAAAGGTAATTGCCACCCCCAAAGTTCCTTTTTTAGGTAATGTCATGACCACTGGAAACAAACTCAAGGTTTTGATGCTTAATGCTAGGAGTCTAAATCTGAAACTGCACTCACTGGAAACACTTGTTACCTTGTAAGATGCCAATATCTGTGCAGTCACAGTGACATGGTTCAAGGCCGCAGAGAGAACCCTGACCATGCAAGGCAACAATGCCTTCCACACATTCAGACCTTAAAACAGACATGAAAGAACCAAAGGCGTAGGTATAGTCATCTTCATTAAAGACAAATACACCTCAAGACTGGTCAAACAGTAAGACTGCCTGCAGCTACTCCAAGTCCAACTAACTAAGTAAACCCCCCTTCCATATCATTATTAGCTATAGTTCCCCCACCATAAATCATGGGACCCACTCTGCAACCTGTACCTACTTGATTCATTCACTATATAACCAAACACATTGGTCATGGGTGATTTCAACTATCCTTCCATCGATTGGGAGTCATATATGAGCACAAACATGCTCTTGATAAGGTTTGTGGACTTTATCAATACAAATGCTGTGGAACAGACAGGGGCCCTAATGTCCTAGGCTTAGTACTCCATCATAGGGGGTTTCTGCACTACTCCCTGTGTGTTGCCCTCCCTGGTAAGGTCTGATCATAAATCAGTTTCATTCAAAGTAACGATAATACCTGACCCCCCTTAAGAGCAAAAAGGATGAAAATTTTCTCCAAAGCAAACTATAGCCTTCTAAGTGATGGCATAAATAGTTGCAACCCCCCTGCTACCACTGTCAAAAATTACTCCTATACAGTGGTGTACACAAATGCCCAATATAAACACTTATACAAATCTATAGGTGCTGTACCTGAACGGATCAAAACAAGGTCCTCACAAAAACCAAGCCATCCTGGTGGACATCAAGCATAAATAGGTTATACAACAAGAGGAAGAAACTAATGTCCAAGAACGATGGAGAACTGATTCAGCAGAGGAAGGACACCCTCCACAGCTTGAACAAGCAAATTAGATATCTTGTAAAGTCCTCTAAACCTAATGATGAAGCTAAACTAGCATCTCTAGCTAAGGATAATCACAAGGCATTCTTTAGCTATGCCAGAAATCTAAAAGGGAAGGCCCGCTTTAGGATGGTACCACTCATACTGACCCTGAGGACATTGTCAACTGCTAGCAGATAGATTTGGTGCACACTTCACCCCCCTGTCCCCACCAAACATACCCCAAAGCATACTTGTCATCAGTCCTCTACCTAGTGTCTCCAATGAGCATGTCATAACTGCACTCTCTATGGTCAAAAGCATAGTCTCTATAGGACCGGATAACATCTCAGGCTGCCTACTAAATGGTCTAAAACAGAACCTAGTGGAACCACTTGGCACTCTCTTCAACCACAGTCTAAGTATTGGCTTTGTCCCAGCAAAGTGGAAAACAGCAACAATAATTCCCTTGCACAAAGAGGGTCCATCAACCGACCCTGGGAATTATAGACACATAAGCCTAACCAGCCTTATCTGCAAGCCCATGGAGAGAATCATCATGGACCTTATCAACAAAGACATAGTTAGCTTTCATACTTTTGACCTGACCCAATTTGGCTTCGTTAAGGGTAGATACTGTCTTTAAGTTTGCACTCAGTTTTTCAACATAAAAACAGGGACACTTCTGGCACTGTGCTAACTTGTGTAGCTTCACAGTTAAAAATACCCTTAATATGGTAGGTAGCATCCCTTACCGGAAATGTGGACCCCTCATAAATGAACTTACAATATGAGCAGGCTCCACATTTTATCATACCAGATCTTCCTCGTAGTGAACCTGTTTTTTTCTGTTCCAAAAACGTTTTCCGGTTCTGGCCCCTCCAATATACTAATCGAAGAATCTCCTGGATTTTGTCACGTATTTCCACATCGTCATATAACAATATCCAATTCTTATGAAAAATGGACCTCAGGACCCTGCTATTTTTAACTGTGAATCTAAACAAGTTGTCTATTTACCACAGTATATATGAACATGAATATAGTATTAAAAAATGAATTTATCTAATGCCTTAGCTAAACATGTGAATATGAATGTGTATCATTTTTTTTAAATATTTTGTCATTGATCATGTCCCAGTAAAGGTGAGTGGAGGACCATGGGAGCTTTATTTTCAAAAGAAAGCGTTAGTATGGCAACTAATTTTTAATGCCTATTTTTATCCAGGGTCGAATGACTGCTGCAGTATGAAACATATTTTAGCATTAAAAGCTTTGACTAGATAGGTAATATTTTAAGCAAGTGTCAACTACCTATGGGGTTAAAACAAGTTATTTAAATAATAAGGTAGTTTTGTCTTGTACTTGTCTATTTTATATTTAAAATGTTTTTAAAAAATGTTTTAAAGAAAAGGGTGGCTGGACCTTTAAGACACTTGAGGAAGTGATGTAATGATTGCATCATTGTAGTTTTAGACAGAGATGTTACTGCGGGTGAAGAGTCTGAAAAAGTTCACATATGGTTTAAGTGAATGGAAGCACTTATTTTTTATTGAAATAAAGTTTATCAAAGGACTGACTAGCTTTTCTGCTGAATGTCATTGCTTTCCAGACCTGTAGCAATGCTTTAAGGTGGACTGGACAGCTCAAAAAGACATGGCTTTGATTACCTTAATTTGGGTCATATGCTTAGACAGGTTCATACCTTTATACTATACTGTGGACCTGATTAGGTAAGAATAGAGAAGGATGATAACATCTTTAGATCTAAAAGAAATACCGCTGATGATTAGTCTGGCAATGTAAAAGGATTTCTAACAGAAGTGTACCCACTGTGATCAAATGTTAGTTCATTGTCTTCCAAAATGGCCATGTCCCTAATAGTCAACTCACCTTTCAAAGGTATATTACCTATATGGAAGATCTATGGATGCCCAGTTTTGCCTTAAGACACAATGCTGAACTTCTTAGCATTTAGTTTCATGCCATGTTCCAGGCATCACTTATTGGTGCATGTTAGTCCCTCCTGAAGAATTTGGAGGCCAGATAGGGAGTTCATGACAGCTCCATTTTTGCAATCATCTGCAGTCTTGGTCAGCCCTAAGCCCTTGATGTCATCATTAGCATCAGATAAGTAACTGACAGACAGAAATGGTCCTAGGACCAGTCACTGGGGGACACCACTGGTAATTACTCTTTTCAAAGAGAGCATGCCTCCCATATTAATAGACTTGGTTCTGTCACCTAGGCAATTCGCTAACCAGTGGGTAATATAGGAGTTACATTTAGTTTGATTAGCTTGTTGATATTGCTAGAATATGGGATGATATCAAAGGCATTTGCTTGGCCCAGGACAGGTAGGCAATGTGAACTGTTCTGTCTGAATCTAATGCATTACTAACATGTTCAAAGAATTCCACCTAGTTCAGGAGGGAGGATCTGTCTTTAACAAACACAAGTTTGCATGGTTCTAGGGCTTGCAGACTGCCATTGTTCTTGCTAATAAATTATGCTGTTTTGCAGATAAACCTGGTGAAGCTTATAGGTCTGTAGTTTCCTCAGTCAGTAGTGGATCTCCATTTGTGGAGCAGGATGACTACCACAGTTCTCCACTCCTCTGGCATGAATCCAGTGGAGAGGGTGAGGCTGAATGGGCTTAGTAGCAAATCTTGCAGACGGTTTAACTGCTGCCAAGAAGGCAGTCCTGCCATGTTATCAGGACCCATGAAGTAAGTGTTTTGGCTTTGGAAAAAGCATTCAGGGCCTGCTCTGAGGTAATCAGGGGGTGTCGTGGGTGCCGTAACAAAGTGAGAAATGTTAGGGGGGATACATGGAGTAAAGTTAGAGATTAATCTGTCTTCTAGTTTGTTGGCTATGCCTTCAGGAGATATCTAAGTGTTATTACTCTCCATTACCTGTGAGCATTGTCTGGCATTACCTCTAAGGTTTCTGACATAGCTGAAGAAGTCTTTGTGGTTATCCTTAACCGAAGTAACAATTCTTAATTTGTACCTAGTTTTTGGGGATTTGATTTTGTTTCTTACCTCACTGTTGATCTTTCTGAGTTAATTTCTCGATGATGAGATATTGTTTTTTTTATGGGCTATGAGTTTTTTCCTCTTGTTGTATAGTTTGTTTATACTAGGGCTCCATCATAGAGGTTTATTCCTGAATTTGGAAATTAATTTGTCGTACAGGGACAGATGTCTCAGTGAATTCTTTGAGGTAGACATAGATAGTAGCCATAAATGTGGCAGCATGTGAGGCGGGGTCATTGATGAGGGCACTTAAATGTCATCTGGTCATCAATTAGATTGAATAAGTTTGTCTTACAGTAGTCTCTAAAGACAAGACGAGTTTTGTCTTATGTCAGGTTTTGTATCATAGCAAATGTTATTGAATGATGGTCAGATTTGGCCAGTGATATGATAAAAGGAGGTACTGAGCATAGGGAAGCAATATTAGTGAGAACTATGTCCAATAATTTTGAACCACTAGTTGGTATTTGAACCAGTTAGTATGAAGTATGGGAATCTTTGTGCATATTTATTTGAGTCCATGCAGGTTTCCCAGTTAATGAAGAGATTTTTGAAGTCTTCCAAGAGAATAGTGTTAGGTTGAACAGGGAAGGATATCATTTTGGTTAGATATGCCTCACAGGTAGCTGGTGACATGGAGGGGATAGAGTAGTTGCCTACATTACAGCATGGAGTTCTTTTCAGCAAGAAAATGATACAGAGACTTTCAGTGTCATTGTTCTGGCTTAAGAGTCTGGAGGTGAGATGATTTCTTAGGAATATAGACACCTCCCCTCCAATAACACTCTCATTTTCCTTGTTGGGTCAGAAACAGTAGAAGGCACTGAAACCTTGCACTGTTGGGGTGCTCTGGCTGTTCTGAAACCATGCTTCAGTATCTATGCAATTATCTACATTTTCAAGAGTAAAGAATGCCTATAAAGAGTGAAACTTCTTTTTTAGGCATCCACTATTGAGCAGTGCTACCATTATATAGTTTTTATTTTGAGCAGCAACATAGGTAATTTGTGAAACTGACCTTGTCTAAAAAGGAATTATGAGGGAGGAAAAGGTCCTGGTGAATATATGGAGGCCATAAAGAGAAAGCTACAGACTGTCCATAGCAAAGCAGCCTGTGCTGTCAGTCATTTCCTCCCACGCTGATATGTATTGGATCCCCTTAGAAGGACACCAGTAGCGAAGCCAATAACGGAAGTCAGATATCTTTTGTTAGTACTAGAACATCATTCTTGGTTTTGGTAGGATATTGTTCAATACTACTTTCACAACAATTTCAGAAGCATATTCTGAGAGATTTATTATGTCCCTCTTCCTATTATCCAAGGACATCTCAAGTCATTCATTCACACATACAAAATGACCATGTTTGTGTATACTTATGATGAAGGGACATGAGGGGCCTTGGTGACACTGCAGATCCTGGCACCAGAGATGCAAGTAACTGTCTTTGTGTAGTTATGTTTTCTGTATTGTCTGTTTATTATGTTTGCCTGTTAGCTTTACTATCAGTGTCCTGCACACTAACCTTTCATATTGGGGGGGGGGGGGGTTAGGCAAAGACTTTTTAAGCATCTCAGGGTAAGAAGGCTTATTCATTTTTCTAGGACATGATGGGCACTGTTATGCAAGGTTGGTTCTAGACCTGATAATGTGCTGAGTATAGTCTACAGCTTTTGATAAGAATTTGGCCTCCAAGGCTAGTGGAGAACTTGCAAATCTCACATGTGATATAGTCTATAGGAAGAATCAAACCATTGTTAGTGTGCATGAAGTAAGTATTGAATTTTCTCAATGTTCCAAATGATATCAAATGGCAAAAGACAATGAGTAAACTGTGACATTGTGATGTTTAGTGCCTGGTGAAATGTTGTTGTTGTATCTTTCGGCTTTCAATTAGTCCACAGCCAGAACTCAGTCAGCTCCAATCCGCTAATGATTAGATTTTACATTTTTGTACATAGCTGAAGCCACAACCTTCAGACAACCTACGCCATTTCACGTGTGTCTCCACAGAAGATGCTTGCTTTAGAAATCGACAGGACAACAACGTCTTACTGTGAGGTGACAATGCTACCACAGCACCACCACCACGGTTCTTAGTGCCTGATGAAATAAGAGGTAATAATGAATGCTAATGAGGCAGATTAGTAAGACGAAGCTATATACTACAAGTCTAGGATGAGCAGAGTTTAGGGAGTTAAACATTCTAGGTAATGCGCGTTGCAGTAAGTAGACAAAGATAAGAAGAATAACTTGAGCAGAGACATCTAAGGGGAGGAACTTCCCAGTCTGATCTGTAATGATGAGATGAGATGAGGTGAGGTTGAGAAGAGAATCTAAAGACAATTTGTAGTAAATCCAATCCACCTAAGAATAATACTGGATGGATTATCATGTTTTGTTTTTTGGAGCTTTTCTCCCTGGTTCTCTACTGAAAACAGGCTCGCCCTAGCCCATTAGATCTTCCAGTAAACAAATGCAACTAAATAAATTAATAAATACATGAGTGGACACTCAGTATTTTTGGATCTGTAGGAGAGAACTGGAGGATAAAAGTGTTGAAATAGTTTAGACAATTGATACTTATATATTACTGACAATAGCAACAAAAGAAGGAAGGGAGGGAATAGGGTAGTAAAAATTAACATAAGGGGAGGATAACAACAGACACGCTGGCTTTAAAGTCTCATCAGGGTTAAGGTGAGAGAATGGGGGAAACTTACAACACAACAAGTGCAACATAGTTTGATTTATTTATAGCAAAACATAACTGTAACAAGCCAGATGGAATTAGACCCTGAAGCTCGCACATATAATGCTTTAAAGCAATTCTAGCAGCTGAAATATTAGAACAAAATATTAGAATGGAGTAAGTGCAATGTAGTTTGGTTTTGTGCTTTCCTGATGTGAATACACTCAGAAGAAAAGCTGTATCCATAGCAGTATTCCATTTGAGGCTGGTCACCAAGGACACAAGAAAACAATAAGTCATGCTATGGAAGGAATTACAAAACAAAAGAACATGAGAAACCAGCCTGTGAACCAGATTTGTAACAAGACAGATGAAATCAGAGTGTGAAGCTTACAGATATAACCTCTCCCTCACAAAAGCTATATACTGCAGACACTGAGGCCTAGTCTGGCTGCACAAACTGTTTTAATTAAAAACAGTTTGGAACCTGCAGTAAAAGCTTTAAAACAATTCTAGCAGCAGAAATATTAGAACAAGTCACGTGCAATGTTGCTTTTCTAAATGTCCTGATGTATCAATACTTAGAAAAAAAATGCATCCACAGCAGTATTCCTATTACAAGTTAGTCACCAACAACAAAGAAAACATTAGGCAATGCTATAAATGGAATTAGATAAAAGAACAAAAGAGGACAATAATCAAAACAGATTTGTAACAAGCCAGATGTAGTCTGACCTTGAATCTTGCAGATAATAACTTTCCCCTGACAAAGGATATGTACTACAAAGAGAGAGACCTAGCTGTGCTGCACAAACATATTTAGTTAGGAACAAAATACTGCACTTACAATAAAAGCTTTAAAACAATTAATTAATTAATTAATTAATTAATTAATTAATTCATTCATTCATTCATTCATTCATTCATTCAGGTATTCATTCTTTCCTTGTTTACCTAGTAAGTAAAATGGTCCAAGGACTGCATTTATAGCAAAAGCTTTAAAACAATTCTAGCAGCAAAAAAATATAACAAAACAAGTGCAACATAGTTTGATTTACTTAAAAGATTAAAACAATTCATTCATTCATTGCTTTTTAACCTAGTAAGTGAAATAGTCCAAAGATCTTTTTCAGTGATAACCCAGGACACAAGAGCAAAGAAAATGACAAAGGACAGTTGCAAATATATCCAATATTCCATAAATTGGTATAATATTACATAGATACAGACACATATATGAAGAACATTGATGTCTTGAAATGTAACAGTATGTAGTAAGTATAGTTCAGTGTATATGACCAATATTTTGAGTATGGGTGTGAATGTATGAGACTCTGTGTGTGTGTGTGTGTGTGTGTGTGTGTGTGTGTGTGTGTGTGTGTGTGTGTGTGTGTGTGTGTGTGTGTGTGTGTGTGTGTGTGTGTGTGTGTGTGTGTGTGTGTGTGTGTGTATAAATATATATATATAGCTATATCTATATCTATCTATACACACACACACACACATATATATATATATATATATATATATATATATATATATATATATATATATATATGGGTCTATTGTGTATGGCTAAACTGCCATAATGTCAAATTTAAAACATTGACAAAATAAATCTGATCATACACTATAAAGAAAAAAATTACAGACTCATAAGTCTGACAAGCCTCATATGTAAAGCCATGAATAAACTTAGCATGAAACTAATCAATCAGGACACAGGGAATCTCCAAACACTGGACCTGTCTCATTCTGGATTCATAAAGAGCAGGTCATGCTTACTCAGCCTGGTGGAACTTTTTGAAAAGGTCACCAAAGCAGTGGATGAATGCAAAATGGTAAACACTGCATACATTGACTTGAACAAGGCTTTTTATACAATACCCCATTCAGGCATACTAGAAAAACAACAAAAACTAGGAATAAATCATTATGCCACCTGCTTGATTGTTAACTGGCTTAATAAAAATAAGATGCAGGTAATCAAAATAGGGGAAGTTACCTCCATAAAGAGACCAGTCATCAGTGGAGTCCCCAAGGGTTCTGTGCTGGGATCTGTCCTGACTGGCATTTACTTTTCTGAAATAAGAGCCAGCATCAAAGGGGTCTGGCTCACTAAGTTTGCAGATAACTACGGGAGCAGTCATTGAGTCCCCTAATAGCTTAGCCATCCTGCAGGAAGGTTTGTCCAAAATAAATAACTGATGCCAAAATCATGGACTGAAACTAAATGCTAAAAATGCATTCTTGTATTCTTTGGGAAGTCATCTAATCCAGGGAGCTATTACATTAAACCATAGATTTTAGGCACAAAGAGAACTGCAAGGCTTGTACCAACAAGAACAATTATTTATTAATCCAAGATTCACAAAACACTTAGAAACAATAAAATGCTTAAGTGTTTCATAAATCTTGGATTAATAAATAATTTTCCTTGTTGGTACAAACCTTGCAGTTCTCTTTGTGCCTAAAATCTATGGTTTAAAGTTGTTGGAGCATTTTTGCTCTCATAGGCATGGACTTCCTTGCATATTCTGGTGTTAACTATCACATTGACAATACACCCCTAAGAGGTGACCCAGTTGTTTTGGATTTGAGAACTTATGTAGACAGTGACTTAACTTTTGACCAACATGCGTCCATTGTTGTAAGAAAGTCCTTCTATATTGCACAGCTTATTAACAAAAGTATTGTGTCTATGACAATGTATTGCCATCTATCCCAGGGAGAATAGGGCAATGCATGTGTATCATATGGCAGTATAGTTAGCTGGAATTTTGAAAATAATGTTGTGTCATTTGACTATCACACTGGCTTGTACAGATGCCTCTATTGAAATGTATCAACAGCGTTACTATAACTGATTAAATGTATATGTCTAAACAAAGAATTCTGGAAGGAAACAGTAGAAGTTTTTGAAATTGTTCTATAATTTTCAAATACTGCAACAGATCTCTGCAAAGCTCTGAATGTGTGTTGTATCAGAATCAGGTGTGATCAAAGGTGATGTAATTCCATAACCAGCACTGAGAGGATGGAAATCTCACAGCACTTTGTTTTGTTGACTTTTGGAACCTGATATATAAAAGATCTATGACAGTTATCACTGTCAGTTAGTTGAGTTAGTTGAGTTCAGTTCAGTTAGCATCTCAGGATCCCATCTTGCCTTGCTATATTAATTAAGTTAGCTAGAGAAAAGTTATTTTTTAGACAGTCAAGAAATACAGTGAGATTAGTTAAGTATTGTTTTCTAAATCTGTGTGAATCTGTCCAACTGTGTTATTTTTCTTTCTCCTGTGATTGAAACTTTGGTGTTTATTGTACTTAGATATTTAGTATTCTCATGTTTTCTATTTTTCTATTATTATTGTTATTATTATTATTATTATTATTATTATTATTATTATTATTAATATTTATACCTTTCATTGTGGCTGGTCTTTTAAAGAATTCTTTTAACATCTTGAGAGTACTTATGTTTATTTTAGTGATGCCTTGGCCACTCCAAAAAGCCTTGCTG
Organism: Protopterus annectens; assembly: GCF_019279795.1. Classification (NCBI taxonomy): domain Eukaryota; kingdom Metazoa; phylum Chordata; order Ceratodontiformes; family Protopteridae; genus Protopterus; species Protopterus annectens. The sequence continues at coordinate 513,732,911 of NC_056727.1, read as the reverse complement.
CTTTGGTTGACTGTTTATATTAGTATTGTATGTATAGCTTAGAGTGGCTGACTGGTGGTAGCATGGTTACTTTATAGTCTGAGCAGAAGGGCCTTTCCCAAGGTTGTGTGTGTGTGTGTGTGTGTGTGTGTGTGTGTGTGTGTGTGTGTGTGTGTGTGTGTGTGTGTGTGTGTGTGTGTGTGTGTGTGTGTGTGTGTGTGTGTGTGTGTGTGTGTGTGTGTGTGTGTGTGTGTGTGTGTGTGTGTGAAAATCAAATACCCAGTTGTGGGTGTGTCAGCTACTTGGAAGTGGGATGCAGTGCTCCAAACTAAGTCTCATTTGGGATCTGAAGAGACAGAGATCCAGTCCCAGGCCTGGAGTGTGTTCACTGTGTGCTCTTGGGGGAAATTGTGCTTGATGTAGAGAGCTGCATCTGTCAAATACAGTGTATGCATTCTTGTTTTTAGTGGCTGTCTCTCACCAGTGTCAGTGTTGAGGATTGAGGCTCCTTGATTACTGGCCCGGGTTGAGAGACCATCTCAGTGTCTATATCTAGGGATGTCCTTGTCACCCTTTACTCAGCCCCGTCACTAAATATAATTCCCCCCTTTGGCATGTATCTGTCCAGACACATGGAACAACTTGAATTCTTACAGAGATTCTTTGCTAAAAGGATACAAGACCTTAACAACATGTCCTACACGGATCATTTCAAAGCCCTGTCAGTATACTCAGTATACTCAGTATCCTACAGGTTGCTAAGAGGTGATCTGTGCCTGGCATTCAAGGCATCTTCAGACCCATTACTGATGGATTTACTGCACATCAGGCATATTTAGTCTAGAGATTTAAACCTCTAGTTAGATATCAACTGAACACTTTGGAGGGAAAGATATACCTCACAGAGGATACCGTTGCTCTGAACAGTCTCCCCATCTACATAAAACAAAGTTCATCCCTGTCCATATTCACACACCACTTGGGTCTCTGGATGGGAAACAGAACATTTACCGTAGGCTTTACTGGAAAAGCTCACTCACACATTGCCATAGATTGGTATGAGGAATGGTTAGTTTTTTGTATTCTTGTATTTCATATTGCTTCATTGCCTTCTTCAATTTTGCATATCATAGTTTATTTTCTTTACACTATGTTTTACTTGTAATCTGCTTTTAACTGCATATGTAAACTAAGAAAGAGGCCACATCTGTGTCTGTTGTAAGTCACACACAAATTAAATTTTCCCCACCCTCACACCTTAGCTCTGCTGTTTTTTTTTTAATTGGACTGTCTTTCTAGATGCCTCCTCCTTATGTTAATGTGACCACATATTTCCTTCCCTCTTCTCTTTCTCTGGCTGTTGTGAGTAAGCAAAACATTGTTATTTTGTGAAATCACTCCCCTTAAGGTATTTAAATTTATTGGACATCCCACTGTATTCCATGGAGCCAGAATAAAAAGCACTGACCCCCAATCTATTTTGCACTTTTAAAATTAGTGGTTCTCCACTTAGATCGTTAAGGCTTGGCTTACTGCCTCCTTCATACCTAGGTGTTTAATGCATACTACAACTGTTAGGATATTATCTCATTTTTTTCTATCTTACCTTTAAAATATGTAACATCTAGTCCAAGGCCAGCAGTTATTGCAGAACCTACATTCTGCTTTTCAGTAGTCACCTTGGGTTTAGTCCTCCTGTCTTGCTCCTGGTGAAAGAAAGAGCATATGGACATTATTTCCTGGAGGGTGCCAATCACCAGAAAGCATGATAACTCCTTCATAGGTGCCAGCTTGGAATTTGTGCTTCCATTTGTTCCTGGTAAGAGGAGGAGGAAATTGCATTGATTCCTGACTATTTCTGACTGGTCTGTCAGTGTCTGTTTTGGACCTTCCTTATTGGTCTTGTGGCTATTCATGTCATCTTCTAGGAAAAGGCTACAACAAGACTACAGACCCCTGCATCATCTGGCGAAAGACTATTGATCATCAAAGAGCCTGTGGGCTGCTTCTGATCTTGGGATTGGTGTTACTGTTTTGCTTCTGGTAAGAGACTAAACAAAGGAGTATTGCATCCTAGCAGTTGAAGCTGTGGTGATACCAGCACTAGTAGTAGCCAGACTGTAGCCAATCAGGTGAATCCCCATATTTTTATCATTCTTGATAAAGCTAATTCATTCTTTTCAGTAAGAACTGAATGATTAGCTGCTATCTAACCTAACTTTAGAGTATCTCCCTAAATACTTTATCAATAAATAATCAGGGTCTACTTATTAGTTTATTTTCAAGTGTTTGACAGTACCCTGTATAGACATAGAAACCTTGAACTGTCATTTTCCCTGTAAAATCACCCTTGAAATTTCAACAGTACCTAGTTGCACACAGGGCAACTATTTTGCAGTGATGAGCACTGTCTCCAGAGTTACAAAATAGATATTCCTGACTTTAATTTATATTCTCTCTATAATCATCTAATCAATAAAAATGGTCTGTTGCAATATATATGAATTGTCCCACTATCTTCATTACCAGCTTGCTGGATATAATTATCCAACAGCAATGTAGAAATTGCCTCATATTTACTGACAGTCAGCTAATTCTCAAACAAACTGGTATGATATGTGAGAGATGTATTTATACAATATCATTGTAAGCAAAGCTCTCACATAAAAGCACTCCTAATGTCAATCAGGTTGTCAGTAGTATGCACACTGCATCTGTCACGTACAGTTCAAAGCAGACACATAGGCCCACATATGTTGAGGCAATTAAATGTAACATTCTTAAACCCCAAATACCTCCTAGATGAAGTACACATAACAAATACCCTCGGCAATCCTGAATGCACTCCTTAAGAGCAACACCCACATCAATACATGTAGCTAGAACTCACGGAGTCTCTACTTCTAAGCCCATAAGATAAGTCACCACACAACCCAGCATTCTGGTCATTGGACACTCCATTGTGAGACACACTGATGTCCCTCTCACCAGGCTGAGTAAGGAGAAAGTCAGGGTCAGTTGCTTATCATGGAATGGGACCTGCTACACTGCAGATGCAATCAGATTGTTGGACCACCAGTACCAGTATTACTCAAGTCATAGTCCATGTGGATGTAAATAACCTGAGACATACCTCCCTAGACTATATGAAGAGAGATATCATGGAGCTCTCGGAATATCAGTCCCAGGCTGATATGAGCCTAGCATTGAGCAGCATTTTACCTTCTCTAAGGATAATGGCACAATATCAACAGAAGATGACTTTGTTTAATAACTGGCTTAGTTTCTGATGTCATTCTAAGAGGGTGCAAGATTTGTTGCATGGAAGGAGATGGTCAACATACCATGTTGCTTTGCCAGGAATGGTTTGCACCTCTCCCCTGTAGGCTTTAGAATACTAACTAAAACATTGTCCTGCCCCATAGTGTCTTTTTCAGGCAATGCCAAACTAAAAGTACTTCTGACATAGCAATCAAAGCCAAAGAAATCTAAAGGTGTTAACGCTCAGTTCTAGGTGTCTGAACAAAAAAACTCGACTCTCTACAAGCTCTCCTCACCCCAGAAAATAATGACATATATGCAGTCACTGAGACATAGTTTAAAGCCATGGACAGGACACTAGCAGTGAAAGGCTGTAATGCCTTCCACACATTGAAACCAGCTACTACTCAGGCAGGAACTAAAGGAAGAAGCATCTTGATTTACATAAAAAATAAATATACCTCAAGGCTGGTCAAACAGAACAATGTCTTAAGCTTCTCCAAGTTCAAATCACCTAAGGAAAAATACCATACCACTTCCTTGCAAGGTATAGCTCCCCCTCTATGACCCAGGAAACCCATAACATGTATTAAACTTATTGAAAACACTGACCATCCAACCTAATACCATACTCATGGGAGACTTTAATTACTCCACTTTTAAATGGGAATCATACATAACACCAAACATGCAGGCACAGAGATTCCTGGATTTTGTAAATGCAACCTCTCTGGAGCAGATTGTCAGTTCATCGACTAGAGGTGCAAACATATTGGTCCCTACTAATATGGGAGACTGTTGCACATCCCTTAGTATAATATCTTCTCTGGTAAGATAAGACCACAAAATGGTCTCCTTTCAAGTGAAAATAAAACCTGGAATCCCAGCTAACCCTGGAATGTCCAAGAACTATTCTAAGGTTAACTTCCTAATGTTTAGCGATAACCTGGCAAGATGTCAAGTCCCCATCAACCCTGAGAACACTGTTGTCTACACAGAACTGCTCACAGAAACCCTATACAAGCATTTTAATAGCTGCATAGAGGCAACTGTACCCCCCAGAAAGAAGCACAGAACTAACCCAAAAAACAAGCTACCCTGGTGAAATCACAACATCAATAGGCTGCATAACGGAAGAAAGAGAATCATGCCAAAAATTAGGATGTATAGCACCCAGCAGGATAAAAGCCCTCTCATCTAACTAAACAAGCAACTCAGAGTACAAATAAAATCTAAGAGAAATGAAAAACAAGAAAAACTGTCTCATGTAAAGCACAAAAGCCACACAAGGATGCTGGATGACCCCACTCCACATCTGATGAAGTTCTGTGGATACGGGACGAAAGCACTTATCAGTTTTGATTTTGGATTGAATTAATAAACTGTGGTTTTGCTACTTGTGCTGCTTATTCATTTTATACTTTTGACAAGGTTATGTTTGTAGAATGGGGCCATCCAGCATCCTTGTGTGGCTTTTGTGTTTTACTTGCGGCAAATAAAATCTAACAAAGCCAAATTTGAGGCAAATTTGGACTCCCAGGCCTAGGACAACTGCAAGGCATTCTTTAGCTATGTTCGCAACCTAAAAGACAATGCACAGTTGTGTGCAGAGCTCATTATTAATGGAAGCACCTATACTAAGACAGAAGATATAGCAAACCTACTGGATGACTAATTCATCTTCAGCTTTACCTCTATTTCCCCCTCAACCTCCCCTCAGGAAATACCATCAAATATACCCCCCCCCCCTTATCACTAGGTAGCAGGTCATTAAGGCTCACTCTAAGGCCAAGAACACTAGATCAGTGGGTCCACACAATAACACAGGATGCCTTCTAAATAACATGAAACATGGCTCATCAGTCACCCTGGAATTGTTGTTTAACTGTAGCCTGCAAACAGGCTTTGTGCCTCAAACATGGAGAACAGCAACAGTCATCCCTGTACATAAAGGTAGGCCATCTATAGACCCTGAAAACTACAGATTCATAAGTCTCACTTGTCTATAAATCCATGGAATAATAATCATGTTAATGATCAGTTATGACATAGGAAACCACTAGGCGCTGGACCTAACCCAATTTGGTTCTGTCAAGGAGAGGCCATGCCTATTCAGCCTGGTGGTCTTCTTTGAGAAGGTCACAGAAGCAATGGATGAGGGCAAAATAGTTCACATTGCCTACCTTGACTTGAGAAAAGGCATTTGACACAATAGCCCACTTGGACATTGTTAACAAACTCAGGAGGTTAGGTATCAACCCTTATGTCACCCACTGGATAACCAGCTGGCTCATGTACAGGACTCAGAATGTTAGAACTGGGGAGTCCATCTCTAACAGTCACAAGTGGAATCCCTCTGGGATCATTCCTGGGACTGCACCTTTTTGGTATTTACTTCTCTGAAGTCATGGCCATTGTCAATGGCCTCTGGCTAATTAAATCTGCCAATGTTTGAAAATCAAGAACAATCATAGAGTCCCCCACAGATACAAATGTTCTGCTGGAAGGGTTGACACAGACAAATAACTGGTGTCAGAGCCATGGACTAAAACTAAATGTTAACAAATGCATAATAATACCCTTTGGGAATTCATCCATCCCTAGTATCCCAAGAGCTGACCCAGTAGTCAGGAACTTGGGACACACATAAAGAGTAATCTAGCCTTTTACCATAAAATGTCTACAGTAGTGACAAATTGTTCTATGTTGTGCAACTTATAAACAAAATTATGGATGACATCTAGGTCTAAGAAAGTCATTGTTCCACTGTATTTGGCATTCATCAGACAAATCATTGAGTACATTACCCTATTTGGTATGTACCAGACCAGGCACATCCAACAGTTGGAACATCCACAGAGGTTCCTCACTAAACAAAATACAGGGTATAAGTAACATGTCCTATGCAAAACGCCTCAAGGCCCTGTCCCTATATTCTGTCTCCTGCAGGCTGTTGAGGGGTGATCTATGCCTAGTGTATAAAGCAGTGTCAGACAACACCCTGATGGACCTCCTGCATATCTGCAAAACAAATAGCACCAGAATTACCCATTCTAAAAACTTAAACCTTGCCTGTGATATACATAGGACCTGCTGGAAAGACAGATATGTATCCCAGAGACTACCTCTTCTCTGTAACAGACTCCATATTCATGTGAAGCAGAGTTCCTCCCTAACCCAATTCAAGTTTAACTTGGACAGTTGGATGGTGAACAGGAAATTCATCCCTGGTTTGGCACCTATGTCTCTAATGGACAGAGCCAGCCTGTAAATGGCTTATCTCCCAGGCCTCTGCTTGTAAATGTTTCATCTCCCAAGACCCTTCTTACACGTATCAAAAGTGCAATAACTTATGAATGACTTAGGACACATGGCTAGGTTTAAAAAGGACCTTGTTGTTGTTAGCCTAGTACACAACTATGAACATACAAGGACTGCACCCTGAACTACTAATGGACAAAGGCGGCTCACAATTTTTTTTTCATGCATGGGTCCCCTTAAATTATCTATGGTATGATCCCATTTATTTTCATTAAGGGTAATATATAATTATCGACCATAAGATGGGTAAGACCAGTCTCTAACCAAATTGGATAGGTTAATTTGAGCACCTCCATGGTTTTTCACCATTGCTTACTGACCTAACTCTGACTGTTAGGCCTCACTGCAAAATCAATACTACCATTCTTCTAGTAGCCCTTAACTCAAACTTGCCTAACTTAAATGTGGCATCTCATCCACATTGCATATGCTGTATATAGTTAATTTCTGTGTTCCCTAACCTTAATTTTGCTATCTTTTAAATGTTTTGCTCTATCCCATCACTATTACACCCTCTTCTTCTTCTTCCCTCCTTACTTTAGCCATCTCTTTCTATTGTCTCTTATACTGTGTACTCCGTTATTATTACTGTTACTGATTCATTGCTATCTTCACACAACATTCTGTTCGTATTCATAATACTTCTTGTTAATTTACTTATCTGCTGTCATTTATATTTGTATGGGCTGAGAATTAAATTGGTCCATTTTATCAGTGCTCTACTCTGGTTACCAAACTGAATGAATGAATAAATAAACAAATAAATAATAAACTCCTTTTGGCATATCCTTTTAAATTATTTGGGGGAGCTTCACCTTACTTGTCGTATAGAAGAACTCATCATGCTAAACTCCTAAGCTACTTGTCATTCTCCTTTGGATAATGTAGCTACTGATAGATAAGAGCTACTTCACAACCTACAGGTTCTATACTCAGCAATTACAGGCCAATCAGCTGTACTCTTTGAATAGACTACCAAAATAATATGGCTACCTCATTCCTTGATAAACAGAAGATTGTTCTCAACTAATTATGAGTATCTTGCCTTTAGTAAAGTTACTACCTTGAAACAGCTTACAGGACGCTGTTGTTAACTGTAATATTGCTAATTTGATAGCCTTATTCTACAGCTAACTTCTAGACAAATATTTCCAACTCTTCACCTGTAGATCTCATGCTCATCAACATCTATGGATGCCCTCAGGGATTAAACAGCTCCTGTGGCTCCATGATTTTAAACAGTGGGCAGGCAGGAATATTACAAGACCAGATGTTTATTATTTTTATTACTTTTTGTAATCTAAGCAAAAAAGACCATAAACTGACAAAAATCATTTAACAAAGGTCAGTCACATTTCCTTTAAAGACCATGTACATGGCCATACAAATATGGGAGGGTGCTGCACCCCGCAGTGTGATGTCCTCACTGGTTAGATCAGATCACAAAGTGGTCTATTTGAAGCTAAAAACTTGGCTTTAAAAGGGTCTGATGATATTCCAAGCTGTCTCTTAAACAACTTAAATCAGGACTTATCACACCCATTAGGAACTCTTTTTAACCAAAGTCTCTGGATTTGTTTTGCCCCTGTGTAGTGGAGGACTGCAACAGTCTCTCTCTGCATAAAGGGAGGGCCATCTATGGAACCCATAAATTACAGATTCATAAGTTTAAGTAGTCTTATATATGTTCATGGAAAGAATAATCATGAACCTGATAAATAATCACATAGGAAATCTCAAAACACTGGATCCAACCCAATTTGGCTTTGTCAAGGACAGGTCATGCCTATTGACTCTGGGGGATTTCTTTGAGAAAGTTACTAAGGCCATAGATGAGGGTAAACCAGTACATATCAAACACCTAATTTCATAATTAAACCACTACTTTATATTTATAATCTATAATGACTCCTCTCTGTTACAATACCCATTAGGAAATTAGCCTCAGTTCTGCTTAGCCTAAAGAATTTATTTCATTTTCAAGTAGCTCAAGACAGACTTTTCTCTACTCCTTTAACTATACTCTCATGCCCACACTCTGGATCATGTAACTAAAATGCAATACTCTTAGAAACAACAGAGTTTAAAACATGGTTAGGAGTGATGGCTGCATGCTAATTGCATTATGATACTCTGGAAGATATGAAGAATGCCCAGCTAATCAGTGTTGTCTTTCTTGCTTAGGCATACTTTAATTTGTTAAATCACGGTTTTCTAGTTCTTTTCCAGTTATTTTTTTTCATGACAATTCCCCACATGGTTCATAAACTATCTCAGCTCTTATTTTTAGATCAGAACTGATACTATCCACTATGAATACAAAACTCTTAACCCCAAGGTTTGATACATAACATGTTTTTTTCCTCTTCTCTGCTTTTGCTCATTCTGTTTCTTCTGCCTTCATGATTTCCAACTAACGTTTTTTTGCTGGTGGCATGGTCCTTATCAGAAAACCTCCCTCTTACTTAACTGGTAAGGGACTTCTCCAAAGTGATCTTCATAGTCTTGACATCTGACTTGCCTTAGAATACTTCACTCTCATTCTCAGTAAAATACTGCCCAAGTTGCTTGGTACTCATGGAAGACTGTGTTCCCCTAAACCTGGCTAGGCTATTAATGGCAAATTTCAAACACCATTCAGAGTTCTGCTCACTTCCAGTATTTAGGCATGCTTGTTTATTTTAACAATCATGATTATTGCCCTAAATATTAACTACACATACGATTCTCCTCTCATATCAAAATGACTTATGATTATGTAGAGGTAAGGACTATAGTATCTAAAGGGATATTTGTCAAACAATAAAAATATGGCCCTCCTGTCATTAGCTTTTTTTTTTTTATTACTTCACTTATTTATTGACCAAGTAAGCCCACTGGATATAACTGTCCATTTTTAGGGGTGACCCAGGAACACTGCCTGGTTAAGTGACTTACTTAAAGACACACAGTAGGCAAATGGAGGTAGAAAGAATCAAACCCTGTATCTTGGACATAGGAAGCAGCTCATTAACAGTGAATAGCTTTAGTCCTGTGTGCAAAGTGATAAAATACCCTCTAGTATGACCAGCTCCGCATCACTGGTTCTCATTATTTGGGCTTGCATTCATTATCTTATTCATTCGGTATGAACATCACCAAGTCACTTTACTGAGAACTATCTATCACTAAAGCTCAGATGTGAGCTTGTTGTTATGCTGCTTAAAGTGAAGTCAAGCCAGTACGTAAAAGAGCAAGCTATTTGTGAAAGATATAGACAATTTCATGCATTTTTTCTTCTATCCATAATACAAATATAACCAAACATGTTAAATCACTGGGTTTTCCAATAACCATTTGTGTCTATGTTTTAAATATACTCTCTGCCCAACCCTTCCTCTGTAGTGATTACTCTGTGTAATCTGTATTCTGTATAAGCTTATGTTTTGCAGCCTTCAGTGCTTGTAATACTTGCCCCCCTGCCATTGTTTGTATCTTTATTTACCCATTTCTGTGCATTGTTGTTCCTATGCATCTTGCATCTCTCACAGTGTTCTGTCTTTTCACATTGTCTTTCTTTGTATCAGCTACAATATTCTGCTATGTCTTCTTTGGCTATTGTTGCTATAGCAGTAAATTGTAACAACTAGGTTATATTTACCTCACTGTAGTCTTATCCTGATCATAAGTTGTAAATGTAGTCGCCTCTTTCCTGTGATGCACCAATGGAGGTCAAGTGTTGGAGTGTACAGACATAGGTATATGCAAGGCTTCCATACAGATGTCTGTGTGTGTTTCTGTGTATATGTATGTATATATATATATATATATATATATATATATATATATATATGGATTCACTTTAGAAGCTCGAAATACTGAAATATCGAATTTCAGCATTTCGCGCCCATAAAGTCAAATCCTGGAAAGAACGAAAACTCAGAAGCACGAAATTCAAAATCTCTCATACTGGAGATTTTGAATTACCACTTCTGCTATACACAAGCATACACCTTCCTCCTCACACACAAACACAAGCTCTGTCCTCAGCACCCCCACACCCCCTCTACTTATATATTCTAACTCTGAGGTCGCACTACATACAAAAACACACAAAACACCACCGCACAAGCTACATTCTCCTCGCATACACACATCACAGTAACAAAACACACTAACACACACCACAGCCCCTACCCAAAACCCTTAACACATAAACACTTACTTGAATCCATAACCACAGCGAAACACCAGAAGCACTAATTCAAAATCTCCGGTATGCGATACTTTGAATTTCACGCTTCTGAGTTTTTGTTCTTTCCAGGATTCAACTTTATGGCTGTGAAATACTGAAATTCGATATTTCAGTATTTCGAGCTTCTAAAGTGAATCCTTATATATACATATATATATATATATATATATATATATATATATATATATATATATACATGCACACAGATATATAAATATATATATATATATATAGATATATAGATATATATAGATATATATAAACCCTGAAGTCAGCAATTTTTACATCAAAAGAGTTGGTTCTATTGTCACAGATTGCCAAATATAAAATTAAGCAGGTATCTTAGTCAGTACAAATATTAGAAGAAATGTTGTTCTCTACTCAAATAATTTTGGTGGCTAAGGAATCTTAATAAATATGTCTTTTTTTGGAAAAACAGAATTTCCTTTAGTAGTTTAAGTTTAAACCTCTGTTTGGTCTCTGTTTATGCCTGGTTTGAAGAAATTGCCAATTGGCAGTTCTTGGGTTAGACTAAGAAAGTGACAAGACTGATACTAATCTCCTTTATTGAATTAAGTATCTCTTACATCAGCTCCTTCAAAGGCTTTAAATAAACATAAATTGAGAGGAGAGCGAGAGAGAGATGTCCTTACTTCTTTTTTTTTTTTTTTTAAATGGTGTTCCTTTGTACCACCGTGATATTTTCCACCATGTTTTTGTACTCAGTAAATTAGGTTTAACCTTGAAGACTCTGTTTATCTCCATCCAGGTCTAGCCTTGTCTCCCTTGCAAGGCATTAACTTCAATGATACTATTAACATCATAAAGGAAAATTATAAGTTCCCAGATGCTCCCACTCATGTTAAAAGTGCCAGAATTGGAGGACAGGATTTTTGCTTACTGAAAATGGGGGAGGTGAGTTGTTTTTTTTTTTTTATTAGAAATATGTAGTACAATTTTATCTATACAAAGATAATTTGATATTTATATGTGATGGGGTAAGGATGAAGGTTTAATTATTTTATTTACACACTGAATGCTAATATATATATATATATATATATATATATATATATATATATATATATATATATATATATATAAGCTAAATGTAGGTGCAATTTATGACACTGAAGTAAATTATTTAGAAATTACTTTTTTGTGACACAGGATTATAAAGTTCCAACAAAGAACGTATCTGATATGATTTTTTAAATTATTTTATATATGAAAACTCTGTTATTTTAAATAGGCAAGTATAATGCACAAACACACATTTCTGTGGTGCGTGTTCTATGTGTAACAGCATAGTTCTAAAATTTTCAACTGTTAATGGAGTTCCTTTTCATACAAGAGAGGTGTTTACTTGTAATAATATGCAGGTTGTTTATGACTTATGACTTAAAAAGGTATGAATTATTTGCATTGGTGAAACTAAACATAAATCTAGCGACAGAATAACAGAACACATAAGAAATATATGCATGGCACTGGCAGAGAGTACTGCAGATGAACATTTTTTTATAGAAACATGAAACATGATAAAACTGCTAATTTATTTCAAGCTACCATATTGTTGCAAGTTAGAGTTAAACCAGGAATACTACAATTAATTAAACAATGATTATTGCATAAAGAGAGTGTATGGTTATACAAATATAGTATATTGGCCCCTAGAGGCTTAAATAGAGAAATAAATTGGGAGTATTTGATGTAATGTATTTAATGTTTGGCGTTTTATCATATATTGTTTTTCACTGATTAATTGTTTTTAATTTATTTTAGTATATAATATATATGTTCAAACTGTGATGTCACTTTCTTAGAAGGCTTTGCAGCCAATGTGCTAAAAGTGTTATGTGTTTATGTCATTAAACTTGCTGCTTTTTGGTAGTATTTGGGATTTTTATTCTTTTGTTGTCTTACATTCAGAGGAGAGGATTCTTGTTTATTCAAAACCATCTAGGATATTTTAAATATATATATAGTGTTGACTTTCAGCCAGCTGCTCATAGATTAACTGATCTGTTGTGTAAATTTGCTAAGAACAATCCATTTGCTTATGCCATTTTAGATTCTTATTCAGCTAGGTTTAATGACCCTACAACTTTGTATGCCACTAGTATATCCTCTGTAGCTTAAGGAACCCTACTATTTGCAAAGGAAGGAAAGTAACTATATAGATATACCAAGATGACTTACATATTTGATATTTTGGAAGGCAGAACTCATAATTATTTACCATCCAGTTTACCTTGACAGGACACTGTTTCCTTTCAAATGCAGGGTACTGCAAAATAAAAAAAAATAATTTCAAGGAGAAAGTGGATTTGATTTCTTTGATTAGCAATGTTGATTTCGTAGGCATTCAAGCGTTAAAATATACTTACAATGCTACTGATGCTATTGTTAGAACTGCTGTGACACACATAGTGAGACTTATGCCATGGCTGTTATCAAAAAATTTGCCTGAAGACGTAAACGAGTGATTCCATGATACCTCAGTTACACATGAGTGCTACTAAGTGGAATACTTCTCAGATATTTAATCTTTCTAAATTGTTCTAAGGAGATTAGCCATCATGCAGAAATTATTTACAAAACCATAAAGACTTGTTGAACAGCTTCCTTTATTTAAGTGGATTAGATCAATGTATTTTTAAAGATATGCTTTAAATTTGCAGACATCATGAAATAATAGGCTTTTTTGGTTGTTTTATAAAATATTGCACTTCAGTCTTTCAATGGAAATTTTACAAACTGGATAAAAGCATTTATATTTTCACAATCAATAATGTTTGAAACTATTTGTAACTTTTAAGGCAGGTTTGTTTTCTCTAGTTATTTATGAAAACTTGCACCTTGAGTCAGTGCCCCTATTTTTGAAGAAATAAGGGTTATCTCATATCTACTAGAGTCTGACAAGTGATAATTGAGCAGTGAGTTGATGAATCTGTATGTTAAACTTGTCTGTGTTTTATTTAAGTTGTTGCAAATATAACAGGTCTGTGTGGTTTTATTCCCGAGTGTTTAGGCATATCTGCAGTACATATAATTCTTGAAGCAGTTGTTATAAAGCTTATAGAACAATATTACTATATTAACTTTATGGATTCTCAGGAACATGTATAGCTCTTGTATTTTATCAGAAACTTCAGAAGGATTTTCTTTGTAAAGAATACTTGGGGTTAGCTTTTAACTAAGGCCAAAATGACTTAAGGTCAATGCTACTTGTATGATTTCGCTATGCTTCCATTGTTCTTTCTCTTCATTCCTACAAAGAAACTACGGGTAAGTTTAACTAGCTATGTTTGTTTCTCTGATTTACACATATCTAAGTATTTCTAAATTACAAAAGTAGGAAAAACTGTTGTTAAATCACATTATACAGTAGCCACTGTAGGTATCTGTCTGGATTCTGTTTCGGCATCTCTAAAGATCCACTGTTTTGGGAAAGTTTTTATAAAAGTTAGAACTTCAGGAATTTCCATTCAGCTATTATTAACTATTGCTATCATCTGCTGGCTCAGAAAAAAAGTTTCTGTATAACATAATTTATCAGTGCTAACATACCTTAATACTGATTAGCTGTGTTTTATCACTATACAGCACTTCCATTATATTGTCATGTTTTGTTTGAAATATGAAAGGGCGTTCAGTAATGTCCAGTAGACCTGATTTTACAATCTTGTTTTAACATTGACACCTCCTTGATAAAACTCTGTGGAATCTAACATATTGTTATATGATTTACTGTTACACTGACTGTCTGAATAAAGCTGTGTGCAAGTTTATATACTTAACAGTAGCTCTTCATTGTCACGGTAAAACTATATTTCCACCTTTCACCCTTGTGATGAAAAATTTCACAGCTTCCTATAAACAAACAATCAAGGAAGCCTTTTTATAATACTTTCCATGTCACTACATTTCTAGGAGTACTGCATTTGACATACTAGTATTATGATACTCATTACATAAACATTACTTTTCTAGTCTTATAGTAAAAATATAGTTATTGTAATACTAACATTACAATCTATTTACAGTGGCTGAAACAATGGAATGGTGTGATAATTTCTCCCTTGTACTGTTGTGGCCTAGTTAGTTTAAATTATTTCATTTTATCTTTACACTCTGTAAGATACAGATAAGACATGCTTTTCTTCTGTTATTATATCCATGTAGTATTATTTGATTAATATTTTGTTATTGCTTGTCCTGATCAATATCTGCTCAGTTATTATTTTGTTAGATTTAGAGAGTATTTCTGTTTATGTAAAGCTTATATTTAGTGTTTTCATTCTTTTTGCATTACTGGTTATTTGTCAATCAATCACATTAATTGTGGTATCTTATTACCCAGATGCATGAGACATATTCAAAGAAAATATCAAATAGCTGTTTCAGTGGTGAAGTACTACTATGGCAATAAAAATCAATTCAGAGACATACAAGAGTTCCATTGATCAGAAGCTCATTAATTACTAATTATCATGTCTCTGAATCAAGCACTTTAAAATAGAGTTGGAACAACTGCATTCAATGTTTCTCAACTGTAAGCACCTACAGGCAGACAGACACTCATACACAAAACCCAATACTGTCCCAATCATGTCCTTGCACAAACACACACACATGCGGTGCACACACACACACACACACACACACACACACACACACACACACACACACACACACACACACACACACACACACACACAAATATGCATACACAAACATGTACACAACCTTGTAGTGCTTACTTTTTGCAGCACTTAAAGCACTGCTCTTGTTATAGACAGCAATGAGTGTATACTGTGAGAAAGTCCTTTTTCTTTGCAGATCTTATCACTAAAGATATTACATCCAGGTCCAGGGATGTGGTCATTCCACTGTATTCCACATTTGTCAGGTCAATCACTGAGTATAATGCCTCTTTGGTATTTAACTTTCCGAATATTTGATACAACTCGAATGCCCACAATGCTTCCTTACTAAGAAAATCAAGAGCCTAAATAATAAAAACTATGCTGACCATCTCAAAGCCTAGTCCCTCTTTGTAGTGTCATTCAAGCCACTGAGGGGCATTCTCTGTCTTGCATACATCTCCTCAATAGTCTCTCTCCTGTCAGACCAACTATACATTAACAATGGAGGCATTAACACCCATTCAAGATATTTCAGTCTCTTTTGTGACATAAATGGAACCTGTAGGAGAGATAGATATGTATCACAAAGAATACCACTTCTTTAGAATAATTTCCACTGCACGTAAAATAAAGAGCATGTCTTACACTATTCATAGGTACTTAGTAGGCTAATGATCCGTAAGGATCTTCAAAAGCCTAACTATGGATTGCCAATAAGATTCTAGGCCTAGTAATTTTAGTTCAATTAATCCAGAACCCCTTGTATTTTCATTACAAATAATTTTGCAGTAAGCAAAGATTGACATGTCACCCCTATCCAGTGATCCAGATTACACTTGAAAAGTATAAGACGCATACTTAAAAAGTGTAAGAGACATGCTTTGCTTTGCTTCACATGGACAGGAAGACAATTCCAGAAAAATGGTAGTCTCTCTGAGACATAGCACTCCCTCCAGCATGTTCTATTTAAATTGCAGAAGAGATGGAGCTCTGTTCAGCAAGTGCCATATTGGAATTATGGATGTATAGTAGATCCGAAAGGAGGGGGTTGGTAGAGGATCTGTAAGCAATGCAGTGCAGAGGTCACCCCTCAGTAAATACAAGATACCAAAAAATGAGATGGGGCTTTGAGATGATCAGTGTAGGTTTTGTAATGCAGGCCCTTGATTTTCTTAGTGAGAAAGTGTTTTGTTACCTCATGTTGCATGATGTGTTTGGACAGGTCCATACCAAAGGAGGTATTATTCTCACTGACACTATAATCATTTAGTATAGCTGTTTCACCAATTATTAATGCTGCTTTTGTCCTTTTATTTTACAATGGTATATCTTGTTTTCTTGCACCTGTTTCTTAACTGCTGGTATTGGATGATGTCATGTGATCTGAAATTCATCACTGCCAATAGTGCTTTGTGGTTCATGTTTCCAGTGGTTCTCATCTACCTGTATATTTATAGAGTTTGCACAATCCCTAGTAATACTACTGTTGGTGCTGCGGTAGCATTGTCGCCTCACAGTATGATGTTGCCCTGTTCAATTCTCAGCTAGAGCGTCTTCTGTGTGGAGACATGCATGAATGGGTGTACCTTCCTTGAATGTTGTGCATCAGAGCTGGCAACTCGGCATGTAAAAATCTACTGCCAATCAATAGCGGACCGGAGTTCCGCTGTGGCGACCCCTAACTGGAAAAAGCCGAAAGACACAACAACAATCCCTAGTAATAACAACAGTGTGCCCTCAGCTATATGGAACCTTAGCCATGAGTATATTGCAACCAACAATGTGATGTGCAACTGCTTCTCATTCTGGTTTAGAACCTGCATTTGGCTCTTCCCCTACTTTCCTACAGAATTTGTAAACCAGCATGTATATAGTCCACTATCATGGCTGCCATTATTAGCCTTTGGTTTAAATTCATCTCTCCTTAACCATTGCTGCATCAAATATTGGTCAACAGATGGCTGTTCTAGATATTCTCTATACTTGGTATTATATATGTGGACTTTACAGTATTTTTCACCTTTTCTTTGGTCCTTGTCTTTATATATTTTTTGGTTTGGCACTTTCAGTTACGTCTGATTCTCATTTGATTCTGGGCTGATTTACATTACCACTCTATTCTGAAATGCCTCTGCTAGACTAAGAAAATATGTCATCTTAGACTTCTTCTGCTCATGCTGTAAAACTTTCACTGTGATTGGATCTGATTAGGTCAGGAAATATGTACGCAGTCCCACAACTGCAGATCTATATATGCAGTCCATTTGAAGGAGGCCTACATCTCCTTCAAACTGAGAGATATATAATCTTGGTATGCACTATTTGTATACATCATTTGATAAGCATGAACCCTTTTTCTTCTTTTCTTGTCCAACTGATTCAATGTTATTTGCGACCAGTTTTCATACAAAAGCTGCAAGTGACAACAGGAGAATTGAATTGATTTATAACTTGGACTTTACTCTTAGATGTTGTCACTCGTCTTGTGTATTCAGATAAGATGATGAGGCTTGGGTGTTCATTTAAGTAGTTTATTACACACAAACACATCTGGATGGAGGACTGGAACATTAAACTTAAACACGCTAACCGGCCGACTGCTACACACATACATGTTTTCACTCCGGCTGCTCACTCAAAATGCTACTCTTACTTGCACGTGCTCAGTACTTATATGCACATGCCCATAGACTGGAATGTCTCTTAAAGGTACAACACACTCTGAGCTACAGGTGTCAAGGCAGTCATCAGTATTAGCATTAACCATCTGAAGTATTACCTTTTTGTTCTATTGCCATAATAATTTTTTTCTAACCTTTGTTTTCATTTTTTCATGATTTTTTGCTGACTCTATATTAATTCTGAAATAATTATATACTGCCCCCTGTTCAAGTTTCTTTATATCACATTTCTGTCCCTGGTTAATATTATCTTTATGCTGCAAATTTCCCTTTATAAATATTGTTTCATATTTATCAAGACCAAAGGTTATTTTTACACCATTTGAGAAATGCTTAACCATTTGTAGTTGAGCTTTCAGATACTCAGTTGATGAACTATACAGTTTTAAATTGTGCACAGAAGGTAGAAGAGATGTCTTTGAATAAGGTTGGTTTCTGGAGGTTAGGCTGTAACTACAGCCTAGTCTATTACATTAACATTTTAATTGGTTAACGACAAGACAGTATGGAAGTGGTTACAAATAATCACTCTGGAATGCCCTCCTTTGAATTTATATCCCTGAGAGAATAATTTTTGCCTTTTACCATGGCTCAGCTGCAAATGTCCTTTTGTGTCTTCATCCCTGGGTGAAAATTTTGATTTTAGCATGGCTCAGCTCTAAAGTGATTTGCCACTATTTCATAGTCACTGCATTGAAACTGATCAATGCAGGTATTTCTTACACTTCTGAAGCATTGCATGATCCATGAATGTGGAATGCTGTCAAGTACATCTTTATAATCTGTTCATGCCAAGTTTAGATCATTTCCTTTATATAGCTTTCTAATGTAATTTTATTCAAGAATAGTCCTCACGACTATATTTTACTACCTTTTTGTTCTATTGCCATAATCATTTTTTTTCCAGGTGGCTATAAACTCTGTGTGCATCAATTCCAGCATGATTTATTTATTGTCAAAAGACAAATTATTGGTCTATAGTTCTTAGAATAGCTTTCAGGTTTACTATTAAAGAAAAGTGTGTGTTTTCTTCCTCTTAACCAGGTTAGTGCATAAACGAATGTGTGACATGGATAGTTAAATCTTTGTAAAATGATGTTAATAAACTGAGCCTAGGCCCAGGGCTTCCATCTAGGAGCTTTTCTTAGTTTTGTCTCAATTTCACTGGCTGTTTATTCCTCCCAATTCATATCTCTTGTGTTTGAGCTTCTTACCATTTCTTTTAACTCTCTGATCCATTCAACATCTTTCCTATTTTCAACATTGTCTTCATAAAATGTACCTTTTTGTGGAGTTTTGGAGTTTCTATTGCTTTTGCTTTGTTTCCCAATTCATATAAAAACTTTTCAGCTAAGCAGTGACTTGCTTGTTTTGTACTTTTCCTTTAAATTTGTCTGCATACCTTCTATCTTGATCTGATATTTTTATTTTAATATTGGAAATGCTTTATGATGAATCCTATTCTGTTTTAATATTTGCTTGTATTTCTCATCAACTAGTTTTGGAAATGATTGTTTTGTGCTTCTGTTGGTTAGTTTTGCTTTCTTCTCTCCATACATATTACCTGTGTCTTTTTTACCTTTCAATAACCTCTGTTTTTTTTTTTTTTGTTATTGATTCACTTCCTCTGTCATTTCCTTTTCCAGGCAGCCCAATGTTTTTTTCATCTAGGTAATGTTATGTTCTAATCTGGTGTATTAAGGATCTTATCTAGCTGTTATCAGTTTTTCTTGTGCAAGTTATTTTTCTTGCTTGTAATTTATTTCTTACTCTTGCTATGTATCTTTTGTCTGGATTTTTTTTTATTTGCATAATAATAAAATAAACTCTTCTTTGTCCTCAGCAGTCCATTTTATTGTCTCTAAACCTCTTGCTTGGCTTATCAATGTTTTGGGGATTTGTAGATTACTTTTGTCTCCTACAGGGGTCCTCCCTTGCCCTGAGCCTGACCTAGCCCTTTGGCAGGAATGTTTCCATGTTTTGTTACTAGCTTATCTGTAATGTATTTATTTTATCTTGTTGATATGTCTATCCAGCTTTATGAAATCAAGCAGGTCTTCCTTTAAAATCATTTTTTTTGTCGCTTAAGAGTATCCTCTCTTCTTCCAGTTCTGGCACTATGGTTATACCAGGAGTGGGCTCTTTTTTATCCTTGGATCTGTGCACCTAGTATTTTTTTTTGACTTGTCCTATCCATGAAATATGAAATACACAATATAAATTAATTTCCAGTAATTCTGCATTTTTCCCTTGCTGATTCCATCTCTCCTTTTGTTACCTCATAATGTATTGAGTAATTATACTAGAAACAGGATTGCACAATTTTAATAAGTTTCTGAATATTCCTATTGTGTACATTATTTATTTGTTTACTATTTGTTCATTCGGTAAGCAGACTGGGCTATTGACCATTTTCAGCCACAAACTGAGGTCAAATAGCTGCTATCACATTGCCAGTTGCTTCTAAATTACTCATGCTATACCACTTTTTAACAGTATGACTGCAGTCATTTATGCTTTAAGTCTTGGTCTAATTATGACTCTCATCAAGACGGAATAGCAGTTTCAGTTCAGATCATTGCTGACAGTTCAAAATGAAGTTAATTACTTTGATTTAGTTTTTATGCTAACAATTATAACTTATATTTTAGCTGTTTGCTGATTGAACTATTTGCTGTATTGCCCATTGGCATGCCTGTTTTTGCCTTAAATGGTTATAGAGTTATTCGGTCTTTGCATTTTTGCATATCGGTTTCACCTTAGATTTGTACATAGTTACTGAAGAGTTATGGTAGGCATTTATGCTGTCATTTTTTCTCTGTATTCTTCATATGCAGGCTTGTGTCTGATATAGGTCATTGCCAAAATGGGTATGTTCAGGTAAACCCCATCTATCCATTTAAGAAATAATCAAAGAAATGAGCAATAAATAAATAAATACATACACACATAAATAATTACACAAAAGTCATCCATTGTATCTCTAGCTTTGGTCTCTTGATCTTTCTCATAGTGTAGTCATGATATTTTGCCAAGAGTGCAATGCTGCTAACAGAATGCTTCTAGACAAATTGGTCAGCACTATAGTTGTGTCACTCATACGAAAAATTTACCGAGCTTGTTATAAGAAAATGGACTTTATTGTTTGAATTAAAGGAATTAGAGTAAATAACAAAAAGTTGAAAAATAAATACATAATTTTAATAAAAAGTACACATTGGAATGGTATTTTGGTACAGCCACTGCAGATCTGAAATTAATTTATACTTCATTAACTGTTCTGTGCAACAGTTTGTCTTCTGCCAGAGTTTCTATGGTTGCCATCATGGTACCCACCTTTGCCAACCTGATTATGGCTGCATAGGAATAATAATGCTTTTACAACTTTGAAGTTCAGCAAAACATTTTACTTTATGGTTTATGGTTGGATAAACTGACTAGAATTCACAATGTCTTAGTCAATATTGTGCGATGAGCAGCAACTCACAATGTGGAGATGATTCAGAGACATAGGAGGTGCTATTGTACAACCTAAGATAGTGCAAGTTGCATTTCCATTAGGTGAGCAGTATATATTATGGGCTGTTCTCAGGGCATGTGTCCATGATAGCACAGATTGTCACCCTATGTGACAGCCCTATGCTGCCCTCACATGGAATCTTATGGAATGCCTGGAATATTGGTGTCTATAGTCATTAATGTTTATGTAGCATTGATTATTCTTGCTATAGGGATCTTCCAGAGCCTATCTGGGGATATCACATGTATACCTCAGACATCCACCTCATGAATACTACACCAATTCCTTGATGTGATACTGTGCTGCATTATGTGGAGAAGCATATTTAGGCTCAGACAACAGCAATACCATTATGTCATTATTCTATGAAATAGCTTGTTTTGATGAAGTTCTAGGAGCCATACGCTGCATTCACATTGCCATCAAGGCCCCACTTGGACCACATGAATACAGGTATATCAGCTGCTATGTTCTACACTCCATCAACTGCCAGGTAGTATGCAACACAAAGTAGTCTATACAATGTGTCTGGGTGCCATCCCTCAATTCCCACATCTGTAAGACATGAGATTTATACCAGTGAATTCCACAGGCTGACTTCCTACAGGACCATCTTATTGCAGATGCCAAATATTTTATAGCTATGTCCTAGTGTTATGGTTCATGACACTGTTAAGCAACTATAGGGCATGTCTGTGATGACATAGACCTCCACATTGTCACACACCCACAACACTAAGTGTGTGCATGTGTTTGGATGGTTGAAGGCCCAGCTTAACTGCTCAGATTCCTCTAGTGGCACATTGTAGATTGTTTCAGAGACCTGCAGAAAGATATTTTCTGTCTGTGCAAATTATGCACAACATGGTGGCACTCAGACAGCTGAAGAAGATGAATGCTATCAGAGGACTAGACAAACCAGGATCACTGGCAGATAAATTATCAGTTAAGGAGTCTTTGGAGGAAATGACATCAGTGGTCTACTATTTGAAGCAGTAAAAGTAGGAATAGTCAATAGAACTGGTAACAAGACAGTGTCTGCTCTACACCCATGGGCCAGAACAGGCAGAGCAAAAGTTATAATTGGTGTGTGCATTACTACACCTACATTATGTTGTACAGTGCATCAAGTCATCCTGCTGTGCATCAGACATTATCTATCCATGCAATACAGTGACACAGCAGTTGTAATTATTTGTACAGGTGGGGAAGAACATAGCAAAGGGGATAAACAATGGGTAAATTGCGGGGGGGGGTGGGGATAAGGATGCCAAAGAGAATGTATGGCATGGATGGGTGACTGGAGGGAGCTGGGTATACTATGCATAGAGAGGGTGGTGCTGCCTGAAGGGGTGAGTGTCTATATGTAGTGCTTACATGCTCAGTATGGGTTGTGCAGGACACAACTCCTGCAAATATTGCATTGTCTGTATTTGACTGTGACAAGGTAATGGGAACTCAAATGGGAACAGCATAGACTGTGAATGTCCCTGCCCATAGACGCATCCTCTCTGAGGAATGGCACAAGCACCAGTACCTGCCAGCAAGGATGAAGGTATATAATGTGACTGCAACTGCCTGGCCATGGCAAGTACATGACCACTGATTAGACTATGTCTCATTAGGTAGCCATGCCATACTGCACCAGGCTTACTACTAGTAGTCAGTACGGAGGAGGGAGCAGTATCTGACTTTGACCTACATGTCTAGTTAGATGTACCCTCAGTGGACACAGCTGAGCAGCAACCATAGGAATAGCAGTAGCCTTGGTGTGTAAAGGCGCACCACTCCATGGAGGCAGTGGATGCACCCAGGTGGCTGTTTAATATAACAATAAGTTTAGCTATGTATTGTATTCTATACAGTACACTCATCATCTCTGCCAGGGTGGTAGCTGTCTGTACCTGGATAGCTGCAGTATCATCTGTGTAGATCTTGCACTCATACAGTGGCCACAAAACCTGCCACACCTGCCATACCCAATATCAGTAGGCCAGCTTGGGGACATACTGGGTTATCACATGCACCCTTCTCACCTGACATCACTGAAATATGCCCAAAAAATCACAAGCAACGTGTGTCTCATATAAATTGCCACTGCTGGTATCAGATATGAGGTGTGTTGCCCCAATCCCTCCCCATCCACTGTGTCAACTGGACAACTGTTGAAGAATGTGTGCATCTGTGCCACCAACTAAGAGACATAGCCCACTTCACAGGGCCACATAGCCATACATCTTGAGGAGTATTGCACCTGTGCCCTGTCTTCTTTCATTCACTATTTCTGCCCTCCCTATGCTACCCTTCCACCTCACAGCAAGTTGTTATGGAGAAACTCAGCCCCCCCAAAAAAAATCTCACAGATATCCAAGCACCCTTCCCACCTGTCACTGGCCTCTGTATTCCTACCACAGCACATATAAAACACTTCCTTACTCTGCAGGCCAATTTAATATGTTTCTGCAGAGATCCTTTGCAACCCCCTCAATATCCCCTAGCACCCTGTTAGAAAGTTGGCATGGACCAACACCACCCCCAAGAAAAAATGTTACACATATCCAGTCACCTTCCCCACCTGCCACTGGCCTGTGTACCCTTATCACAGCAGATGTAGAACAATTCTTCACTCTGTAGACCACTGAAATTCCATTCTTCAGGGTTATACTCACTATTGTAGAGAAAATCAGATAGTGTGAACAGTACTGCAATGGCAGTGGCTGTTTATATCATGATTTTTTGGGGGTCTGTAGCATGGTAATTTTGATAATGAGGAAATTTAGGTTAAATTTTTCTGAATCACACAGTTACCATAATATGTTCCAGATGTAGACTGCACTACAGGGTTATTGGCTGCCCATACACACACACATACACACACACACACACACACACACACACACACACATACACACACCAGACACACGCACACACAGGAAAGAGTTTGGCATAATGATTAAGGTCTTCACAGATACAAGATACATGGTTTGATTCTGATCTTTAGGCTTGTAATAGTTTGCAGACAGATAGTCAAGTATTTACCTATGAACCTATGAAACACACACAGACAGACACACACACACACACACACACACACACACACACACACATGCACAAAACCACACACTGTAGACCACAAAGCCGTTTCTAATTTCAGTGGGGCTGTAGGCATGTTGCAATCCATCTTGTAGCTCCCAAGTGCACCACACTGCTCCAATGGTGTGACTGTTGGTATATCAACAAGCTACGTACATTAAAGTGGTATGTACAGGCTCGATACTTTTTGACTGATGCGCCTGGTTCACCTCTGCATGTCTGTTATTGTCACGCATCTCTGCTGTGGCATTGTACTATGTCTCACTCTCCTGATCCACATCAGTGCACATCACATGGTTCTTACAAGCTGTCTCAGTGTGAAACTGCTACCATTTTACTCTTATCTTACCATTGAGGTAGCCATGGCTTGTGGTGAGAATGAACTTGGAAGAGCTCTCATGTCATGCAGGAGGAATAAAAAAATATGTCTCCTCCTCCACTGTGAGCATCTGCTATGGAACTCCTAGTAGGGCCCCCAGTTCAAGATAGATGCCTGGCACTGCCTGACTAGTGGCGTGTGTTATGCTACTTTATCCACTCTAGAGAACAGTGCTAGCATCATTACAGTCACCTGAAGAGGTGCAACCCTAATCTTCACCAATAGTTGAAGAGGTTAGGGAGTGAAAGCCAGAGTTCTACAGTAAGTATGAGTAACTAGTTATTGATTATAGATAGGTAGACGTTCATGCACAACTATATGCAGTTACTGGTGCTCATGGATATGTATTTTTTCTTCTGTTTTGTCTGTTTTTCAGTATCTTGGAAAACTGAGGAATGCAGAAGGATATGCCAGAGGAGGCAAGCCTGCCTGCTCAAGTATCAGGGTACTTGTATAAACTTTGTGTTATACCTTTATATCACTCACTTACTTGCTCCACTGTCCATTTTTGCAGTGCTGATAATTACTTTCCCCATTGCTTATGGCTTTTTATGATTTATGCATCATACACATTGTAACTACAAGTGAAACTGTTCTACTGTCTCTCACTGCCACCAGGTATTCCCAACAGTGTCATGGTGATACTGAATGGGCTGACAGTAGGCATACAACCATCATGGAGGTGGGTTTGGCATAATGGTTACGGTCTTTTCCACATAAGCACAAGATACAAAGTTTTATTCTGACCTTGGGTTATTGGCTAGGCATACAATAGATCTTCAGGTTGTCATCATCTGCTTTGGACCTGTGTTATCATTCAGTACCATGTCCCTATCTGTCCACACTGCTGTCAATGCACAGAGTTCTTGTCTTCCTGCCATGGTTTCAGCTGCTTGTGCCTGTGTCTATTATATCTGGCTTATCATGGACACGCAGTTGTTAGGTTGTGGTTGTTGGGCAATGCTTCACAGTGGTTGTCATATGTCATACTGCAATATTAACACTCATTTTAAGTGACATATATTATTTTTGGATTGCTGAGGCATTGCATATGTGGAATGGTCAATATGCTAAGCTTCTTAAAGCTGTAGACTACATGTACAGGACATTGCTTATGCCCAAGTTTGCTGTACCAAGCAGTAATACTGTTTGCCACCTCTAGACTGTGCTACTGGGTGGCTGTTTATGTGACATGCAAACTTGCTACTTTTACCACATACATTATTCTGCAGTACCTTTGTACCAAGCCTGCACACACAAATTAATCTGCAGTACCTTAGTACTAAGTCTGTACATACACATTACTCTGCAGTACCTTTGTGCCAAGCCTGCACACACAAATGAATCTGCAGTACATTTGCACCAAGCATCTATATTGTTTTTGGGTTGTCTCTGTGTACTTAGCTCTGTTTTGCTATTACAGGGTGGGATTGTACTGTCAACCCACATGCCACACTTTGTTTTTCTTTTTATTGCTCGTCTCCTTTTCCTAAATGTCTTTCTTTTTTAATTTCTCCTCTGTTGTTTTCTTGTTGTCCATTCGGGCTCATGATCATGTTTCCTGCAGCGTCATCTGTGGCAATGAACAAGGTACAACAGTAGTGACTGCACACCATGAACCTGCCTCTCCCTCACTTGTTCAGTCTGTGTCAGCCCCCAGGTTTACCCCTCTACACTGCGACGGATGTCATCCAGTGGTGATGGTGGTGGGAAGGAGGTTATCTGGATTGCTTACAGGTACTCTGTTTCTGCTGGGGTAGTATAAGCTCTTCATCTGTATGTTTTATGGGGGTGTCTCCACTAGGTCATGTGCTAGGAGCTGGTAGAACTGGTGATGGTTGTGATGGATTGACAGATGGACACCTGCACTGGCAGCCTGGAAAACATTCTCATGTGACTTGCAGTTGCACAGCTGACCAACAGACTAACAGCGGCTAGGCCCAGCCATGAAGGTAGTCACAGAGGTGACTGACTTCAGGATAGGTGTGGTGCTATGCAGCTTTGTAATCAACCATCACCTCACTCTATTCTCTATCCTGATGTTCTATTTTACTGTCTTTCATTTCCCTCCCCAGTTTGTAGACCAGTTTTCCTCATCTCTAACTGTCTTCCCTCTGTCTGCCCTTGTTTCTTCATTGTGGCAGCCCTTCCACTTGTGACAGCACCTCCCTTGTTGGTCTTTGTATTTTGTTTTGGTTTGTTTGCCCTGCTGCCATCCTCTTATTCACTTTCTTACCTGCACCCTGCCTATGCTACCTTTCTCCTCTACCCTTCTTGAAAACAGGATAAGTATGCATCTGTCTCCTGAATACTCTACCCTTACTCCTCTACCCCATACCCCTCTTTCTTAGCCCTTACCCATCTTCATATTCTTCTACTTGGTCTTCCCCTTCCATACCTGGCCTATGCACCCATCTCCTTCCAATTCATAATATAAACATAGTAGGAATTTACAAACATGTTACAGTAGTACTACTGGACCCTTGCATTACATCACCCTCCATGGTACTGTCCAATTTATTGGGTGATCCATTCTATTCTCATCAGTGACAGACTTCTTATTCATATGTCAATGTGTAGCCTCACTCCTACTAAATACGTAATCACTAGTGTGCTATGTTGCCCTTAGATGCCATGTAAGTGATGATTCTGAATCCCAGCAACTGTTTTTTTTTCTGTAGAATGGACCTGTTGAGGAATTCAATTAATCTCATATCTATATCTCAATAAAGCCACTTTTTGTTTAATTTAGGGTGAAGCAGACTTTTCAGGAGTTAAGTTTCCTGGATGTTACACAGAGTTTTACCTTCTTACAATAACTATTCAGAAAGAAGTGAGTAGAAGTCTTTCTGAATTTAAGAAGCATGCAGCTTTACTGTGTTAATGTAATGGTCAAGGGCCAACTGGAAAGATATTTCAGAGCTGCCTGGCAAAATAAGGTATTCCAGGACAAGGCAGATGAGGTCCTTCATGCCTTTATGGTTAGAAGGTATCCCATGAGTTAGTTACCCAGAGTGTTACTATGTAAAAACAGAGAGATGAGTTTGCAAATGTGCTGCAGTTACATCTATTCAGTTAAATAAGAATAATGTACCCATGAACAGTGTACCATTTCCATTAATGTTGGGGTTGACACACACACTGGCTAGTGACAACATGAGGACTGATGTTTATATACAAATGCTCTAGCATCCTAAGTAGTGAGTCACTTGTCCAAGTAGCCAGAGGGAATAAAGAATTGTTTACACAAACAGATAAAGAATTAAAAAGTATATGACTGAAGTCAGTAATAACATAGAGCATGATGAGGATAAATTCACTAGCAGGGAATCAAAGGGTACATTTGGATGTGAGATTTGCAAAGCCTGTAGATTTGTTATAAATACTGCACCTTACCACCACTACCACCCCCACCCCACACACAAACACATGGCAAAGTAGTTAAACATAAGGCTGAGTATACATGAAATGCTGACAGTGTCAATTAATTGGTTCAGGTTGGGAATCAACCTTGTTGTTATGTATGCAAGAGCTCAAAAATGTTAAGATCAAAGATTTTGGAACATGCTGGAGATATTAGGAAAAAGGACAGTAATAATGCCATTGAAGTGTCACAGTATGGTTTGTGGAAACTGTATTAAGTCCTGAGTTTCATGCCACTGAGTGACTGCAGACAGGAAGGAGGTAATACAGCAGTTGTTTTCCAGAAATGCAAATTGTGTTGACAATTTTTATTTATTTATTTTAATTTCCCATTTGTTAACCAGGTTACTCCAACTGAGCCGATGGCCCGTTTTCAGTGGAGACCAGAGGAGAAAAGCTCCGGAAAGACAAAGTTTACTATACATTATATATATATGAATTTAACATTGTACAATAAGAAGGATAAAAAAGGAAAACAATAGATGTGATTAAATAATATTAGCAGATTATAATACAGTAAAGTGTTTAAGTGAAACCACATATTTGCAAAATACAGTTAAATTATTATTATGTTCAGACAAGAAATGTAGTAACAGCGTGGTTCAACATTTTTGTGCTAAATTTCTATGTTGACTGTTAATTATACATTGGCAGTAGCAAAATGGGTTCAGAGTGTATCCATAGTAGAATTTTAGAGCTATTTTGACTGACTTGTAGTACTAAACTTCCCTGATTGTTGATGAAGTGTGAGATGTTTAGAGGATATTTTTTAAGACTTTGACAGGTTAAAGGACAAAATATATTTTGTAGACTTTGCGACAGATAGAGGTGGTGTTTGGCCCTTAATGTCCTGATTTATCCCAGACTAAGTGACAACCTCAATATAAAGTGATTGCTGAAATTGAAACCTATAGTGTACTAAGCAAGCAATAATGTCCAACATGGTAGGTGTTATTGGGGAAATAACAGCCTGTCTAGAATCTGCCCTGAAATGGACATAATTTCCTCAATAGTTCCACCCAGGAATAAATTACTGAGCTTAGATAATGAGCTGTTTTTTTTCATATTTGTTTACATACATACATATATATATATATATATATATATATATATATATATATATATATATATATATATATATATACATACACTCACACATATAGCACACTCAACAGCTGAGCACTAAGCTACAAAGAGTAGCATTACTCAAGGGCATCTAGTGGGGGATGCAGGTTATGCACCTGAACCCTGGTTAATGACAACCATGACAAATCACACAATCCCACAGAGCAAGGATAACAAACCAGGAATATCATAGAACCTGTGTTTGGTTTGCTTAAACCAAGGTTTCAGTGTCTAGACACATCAGGAGGTGCACTGCAGTATGACCCAGGTATCTGTGCCAAAATGCTTACAATCTGTGCCATGTTACACAATACAATACTCAGGAAACTGCTTCAACAAGAACAGCAAGGGGCAGGACCACAGTTTCAGGGACCATAGGCAGCACCAGCAGCAGGTACAGATTAGGAGTCTGAAAGAGAACCACCAGCTGCAGTTAGTGCTGACAGATGGAGTCATGCACAGTATGCCTTGCTCTGGCGAAGAGGCAAAGGGCAGCACACACAGTCACTACCTAGGTCAAAGCCTAAGATCCCATGCACATACACATAGGAAAACCGATGCCTGTCAGACAACACAACCTTTGCTTAACCATGTAACGGGTATGTTCTGATATCATCAGACAGGGGACAAACCCCAAAGGCAAAATTGTTACCTGTAAAAATGACAAGGTAAGTGTGAAACCCGTAAAGAAAAATATATATATATATACCTGATTTCTCTAATATGCAAATGCTTAATGTCCCTAAGCAAACTCTTTTGTCTGCGGTGTGCAGTTATGTCAGTAATATCTCTTGTTTAAGATATTAGCAACATATAGTTGCATTTTATAAAAAATAGTGTGCATCAAGCATTTCAATTGACCACCATATATATATATGGGTCTACTTCTAATCTCCCTACCTGCACCCTAACCCTAACTCACTTACACCCTCACTCGGTCAACTAGTAGACCCATATATATATATATATATATATATATATATATATATATATATATATATATATATATCAAACATCTTAGATATATGCATATAAAAATATAACAATGACACTTGTTTTGGCATACCTGGAAGATCTTCTTGTGACATTCCGGGTCTGTCGTCCACATATGCACCAACATCAAGGATTCTGATGGAAACCTCTGATGAGCTGCCTTGATCTCTGTTATTGGATAGGAACTCTTCAGTTTCATTTAGTGATGGTTTGGTAGCAGGACCAACCTCTGTAGCCACCTATTCCATGGCTATTGCAGTGGCCCTACGGCAGTCAGAGACTATCATGTCACTTGCTTGGTGTCTTATCTGGGAGTAGGATTTTCCATGGCCTCTGACAGCATTAAGGTCATTGACCACATACTTCCATATCCTGTCTCAGGCAGATTGGTCACCTATACATCTGCCTAAGAGAAAAGTTCCATGGCAATATAAGGCCTGGATAATGACCTCATTTTCTGCATCCCTATGCAGTGGCTTATATGATATAAATATATTCTTGAGTGCCATATCCCTGTATGACATGAAAAAGAAAACAGACACAAAATGATGTATGTAATGCACAAACAGGATGGCTGTTAGCTCAGTTTTATGTAAACATATGCAAACAACATGCACACAAACAATTAATACATGTTAAGTGCTGACTTATGACAAAACACAAGTTAGCCCCCCCACCTAATCCACTCCCCAGAACCCCCACACACACACCAAAAAAAGAAATATATTTAAAACTCAGTTATTAACACAGACCTTATAACACTTATGTAATAGAGATAACACACATTTAAACTGTGCAATAAATTGCTGTGTTAACAATAGCAATTACAAATGCGGTATTAGAAAAGTAACACCAAACTGTTACAACAGCCATATCCACTGTTGTGGAGTTCAGTCTTGCAGAAATACAAAAACAGAACATTTTTTTCTTTTCCAACACAGATAAAAATGCCAGTCCTTCCAACATACTTATAATATAATCATCTGCATTAAGTGTGAAAACCTGACACACAAAATAAAATAATGCATTGGTCATGCCACATTTAGTCACATAATTGTAGAAATGCAGACATGGCTCTGGCAAAAAGAAGGGATAAAACTAATGCTTTTTAGAAGTCACTGCAGTTCACATTTTAATGTTAAACTAAATGCATTGGTTAAGAAATAGCAACATACCTTGATAATACAGCACTGTACAAAATAGACAGATCTCCAAGTCTTGCTTTTCTTGGAGTAATGATCTGTGTGGTTCAAAATAGTCTCACCGGTATGATACAAGAACATTAACTACTTAATTACCTTTAGTTCAGTGTCAGCCTTGTGAGCGCTATCATTATGCAAATGGCATGTGAAATCATTAGCATTCCTGAATACAACAATGTACACTAAGTATAGGGAATGTAAACATGGTGTAAGGTCCTACATGATTACACAAGTGCCCTAACAATGTAAGGACGAGCATTGAGGACTGTTCTCTGTTAATGACTTTCAGGTGTCTATAATTCCACTGACTGCAGGAACAATCAGTTTTCAGTCTCCTCTCTCAAAGGGCACCTAGTGAGGGTGTGTCAAGGAGAAGAGACTTACTAAAACATCTAAAACTACACTGAATGATTTAGGAGACCAACAGTCCTAACATTCAAATGATAGTTTTAATGACCATAGGTACTGTTCCTTAGTAAGAAATGTTGTTCATATTAAAGGGAGCATTTTAAGCATGGGAAAAGAGAACATATGGCATAAACCAGAGATAGACTTGCTATTATGAAAGCATAGATACTGGAATGAGGCACCATACAGGAAAAAAGCGATACACTTCCAGTGTTTGCAGTCTTTGTCTCATGTTGTGTGAGTAAATGGCTATAACTGTTTGCAATATCCAAGTCATCCAGACATTGACTATCAAATGTGAAAGAACAAATGTCATAACTTGTTTCTGTTGCATATGCAATGTGACTTGATACAATGTCACATTATCATTATGTCTATACTCCTTATTAGCTTGTTAGTATATGTCTTTGTCTGTGGCAATTCTCAGAAATAGTGTGAAATGATTTCTTTTAATACCTGTAGTTGGGGGTTTAAATCCATACAGGTTCCCTTTGCAACATAACCCATTAGGTCAAACATGTACATGTGAAGTATCTGAACTGCAATCATTTTTTATGCTTTTTTTGTATCATTTGTGTGCTACATGGTAACTCAAAATACCACTCATGGCTTAAGAAAAAAGTGAAAATTTTATTTTAGGCTACCATAGGTAGCTCAATCCAGTCAAGCGGCTTTGCTTGTCCATCAGTACTCTGGATAGTATTCAGGGAAGAAAATGCACCTGATGGGTAGCTTTCTCTGTGGCACAAGATGTAACTTTCACTGTGATACAAGGTTTAAGTGCAGTGAGCTTATAGATAAAGTATGTCTGATGCATAGGTAAAATCCATTTATGTGATACTTTAACAGAGAAGTGTCTGAATACATATTTAATCAAATTTGTTGATACCATTGTGTTGTTTAAAGCTCAACTGTTGTCACTGTTGCTAACAATAAGAGATCATTAATGTGCCCACTTTCAAATAATTTGTCATTAACTACAATTCTGATAATGTGTTCCACAAAGTACATGTCCGATGTTGCAAGGAGATGAGAGAAGGAAGAATTTTTCACTTGAATGCACCTCTTGTTCTGGTTATTGCTACATATACCCATGCACTGCATTTCATTCACTTTCTGTAATTTCTCTATTATATATTGCTCTTTTAGTGTTGTTTCCATTTGTTTTCCATTTAGCAGCATGCAAACAAGGTTCACTACCTATGGGGAGCAGTGATGCATTTTGTTTAGGAAGTCTTAGGTAGCTCAAACATGCCTGGCATTGTTGCACAACCCCCCATAAAAGGAAAAGTACTTACTTCAGTAAATGCAACAGACGAATGTCACATGATGTCAAATTCTGTGGTACAAGGAATGAGAGAAATGAATCAAGATAAATAAGGCACCAAAACCTGTGTAGAGATCACAGTGCAATGAATCACAATATGTGTTTTTTATTTACCTTCTTTTAAAGGTTTATTTGCTATTTACTTAGCAGTGCATAAAAAAGTACATTACCAAAAGAAAAAAGTGAAACATTTAGTTTAGACTGCCTTACGCAGCCACATGCTCCAGGGACCTAAACCTTGTCATCACAATGAACAGAACATGCTGGAGGGATAGGTTTCTGACCCAGAGACTCCCCATGCTCTGGAATAGACTGCCCATACATGTCAAGCAGAGTGCCTCCTTGGCCCTCTTCAAAAGGAACCTTGACGACTGGATGGGAGATAGGAAATTTACCCCGGGGATCACATCAGTCCCTGCTAGATAGGGGTCCAGGGAAGTAAATATTGTGGGAAGAAATAGCCAGGGAATTGTTATGGCTAGGCTTGTACAAGCCCTAGGGCTGATAGCCTAGTATCAACCTATGAACCTATGAACCTTAGGTAGCTCAGACTCGCCTGGTGGCTTTGTGGGGGCAACAGCAGTCTGGATTGCAATCATTCCAGAAAATGCCCCTGTCAGGTAACTTTCTTTATTTTCCTATGTGTGATCAAGGTGAATCAACAGAATTAAAAGTACATGAAACATTGTTTGAATCCTTATTTATTTATTTTTATTTATTTATTTCACATTTGTTAACTGGGGGTGCCTGACTGAGCCAAAAAGGCCCTTTTTCAGCAGAGGCCTGGAGAGAAAAGCTCCACACAGAAAAATTACAGATACATGTAGATATTTAGACATGATCAGTATGCACACAAATTACAATAGACATGTTTTTACAGTAGTATGCAACACATTAACAGTTACAGAACACTATGCCAGAATTCACAATATTTACTTTTCCATTTTAAGCTATATTTGCTCTTTACTTGGCAGCATGGAATCACTGTTTACTATCTAGGAAAAAAGTGAAAACTTTAATTTAGGCTGACTTAGGTAGCTCAAGCACGTTTGGCAATGGTGAACTTTGTAATGCACTCTGGACAGTATTGAGAGGATAAATTCCATCTGGTACAGAATTACCTCTGTGTTAAAAGGTGTGAGCTGTAACTTTTGATAAATAATACCACCCATTAAAGGATCAAATACAGCTAAATGACCCTTGGGTGTAAGAAGCCCATTTCTCACAATTTTTTCAATAGGACTGTAACAGTAAAGAAAATTGATAATGTTAAACCTGTTTCTTGCAAGTAATGTAGCAGTAAGCTTTGTATAATGAAATTATGTCATTTAGCACATATGATAAGTGGTTTTGAGATAAAGACAACCTAATGTATGTCCAGTGTTCTTGATATGACAATGAATATATTTCATATCAAAATCACTTGCATACGCATGATGGGCACAATACTTGTGATGTAATCATCATGACTCATCACATATCTCAACTCTGTGTTTAGGACTTTTATGTATTGTGAAGTATGTATGCAGCATAATCCAATCTACATTAATTATCACATTCAACTGCATCCATCTGAATCATATTTACTTGCAAAAAGAATTACTTTTTTAACATAGGAATGTATTCCAAGACATAATTACAACTACATACATATAGGCCTCTCTGAAGTGTATCGCCATTCATTCTGATATCACTACATGTCAAATTTCCATGATGGAAAGTTAGTTCTCCTTTGGCAATATTAGTTAACACATTAAGTTGCCATATTTGTACATCCTTTAGTCCATAGATTTGATTTCCAGCTGTTAAAATAATATTTAACCATTGGGTAAGCCCCAACATGATAATATGTCAGAATTCAGCATCTTTCACCTTCTAAAGTGCAACCATCAAGAACCATGCCAGTAAGCAGTCCATTGTTAAACATTAGAGCCTGTCATAATTAATGGAGCACCACACATGGCACAGCTCAATGCCATGTTTCACATCTTTACTGCTATGTGCCATAAGTAGTGCCAATGTGTCTACCAAGGAGTCTATCTGCTTTCAGTAGCACAGTTGACAAGACTGTGCATCTTTGCCCAATACAAGTAACATGTGAAATCTGAATTAGGCATCAATTCAGAGATATTTTATCTTGACTTTTGCAGATATAGCTGGCAAAGGAGAGAATGGTGCCAAATTTAGAGCCCTAAGGTGGAGTGTTTAGGAGTTCAGGATATTTGTGGATCTCCTTGTGAAGCACTACAACCATAGTCTGCTTCAGGGTGATTATGCTGGGTCTCAATATAAAGCTGAGACTTTGAGTAGCTTAGCCAAGGCTGTCTCCAATACAACTGGTATTCCACTCAATAAGGACCAGAGACATCACCACTGCAGTGACCGTAAAAAGTGCATGCATGACCTCCTAAGCTGATGGGAGGCTGAACTTAAGACTGGGAACACCCCATAGCTGTACAAGTATACTGATGTCATAACCTTGTCTATGATTTGGCAGTAGTTATCTAGACAATTATCACAGTTACTCATTATGCTTTCATGTATATTTGGTTTCTTTTTGTTCTATGCAGCTGCTGAAGAGATAGCTGCAAACCATGTGGCACACCAGGAGAGATAAACTCACATCAGGTAGCCATGGGGTAAGTATGAGTCATGTAAAAATTCAAGCTGTAACATTATTTTCATTTCCTCAAGCACAAGCATCTCAAGCAGGCATACCTCATCGTGCATCTTAAGCATGCATGCATGCATTTCCCAGTAAGTGTTCCTGCTTGTATTAGGCAATTAGAATACCAGATTTACTGTGTGTGGTTTCAGTGCCCAAATGCTGCATGTTTTTTAATTGATAACTATATCTTAACAGCATTCTATCAGAAAGAATTGAATTATAGCAATTGTAAATAATGATTTAGAATGCATAATTCCAATCCATCATAGTGAAACAAAGACAGCTGTTTCTATTTCTTATAACAGAGCAGTGACATTTATTTATTTAATGACACATAAATACCTTTCCATCATATATGGATGATGCCAAGGTGTGTGATAGAAAATTATCATAATCATTTATCTACTGCCAAAACAGGTTGGTCTAAAATATACATTACTGTAACACACCAAGTATGTAATTATCTCTTTTTTTTCTCTGCAACCCCTTCTCTCTCTCTCCTTTTTTTTTTTGGGGGGGGGGTATAATCTATAAACAATCGACTGTTTCCTTAACTTGCTGGTAAAAAATAATAATTAATAGCACAGAAATGTACACCAGCCACTGCAGCTCAGCCTGTCACACCTCCACAGAAGGCAGCACAGACATCCAGCACTTCAAGGTCACAACAAGTCAGTGTGACGTGCATGCCCCCTGCCCTAACTGCTCGAACAGTTTCAGATAGCTCTACCCCAGCTACTGGTGCAGTGGTACCCACCGAGAGCAGTAGCAGTGGAGGTGTCAGTTTTGTCACCTAACAGGAGCTGACAGGGCTAGGTTCTGCTTCACATTGCAAAGATGATGCCACATCCAGCACTGACCCAGGGACCTCCTGCATGAGACAATGATGATATTTCTTAGGGTGCTGACTATAATCTCACTGTTTTCAAGCAAGGGTGAGCCTCTGATGTCCTCTACCTATCCTCAATCATGGTGTCCTTAAACCTTTTGTTTCCATCAGTATCCCTATCTGCATTGTATGTTCCATGTGTTTGCAGATGCTTCCTAACCTTCACTATCTATGTGACCCTCTCATTCCTGAGTACCTTTCCCAACACCCCCCCCAAAAAAAGCTCCTGTCCCACAAAAAATCATGCCCCATACATATCTCTCTACTTTGCCTATGGATCATCCTGACACAATTGATTTAGTCCAATTGGCCATGCAACATTATTCTCTTGTTGTCACCTATCACTGGTATGGTGATTCTTCAAACTCATGAAATTGTGTGTACAATTATACATTTATGTTGTGAATAAGTAGAAGCTATGGTGCTCTCCCATGCCCTCCTACAAACTCCTGTATTCTTTCTCTTGTGCTGTACCCTCTTTTTGCCTACCCTATTTTCACAACTGTACTATCCACTTCTTTTTTTACATACTTAAACTGGTCAAAAAATGGATTCACATTCAATGCACATGGTGAGAAATGTATGTCCTCAGCATTTGCATGGAATTTGGCATAGTGCAACAATGATGAGTGACAGTGAACACTTTAACTTCTTATTACAAATCTGAATATTTCAATTCAATCTGCAGTTGACCAGTTACTGACACAAATGTGCTTACATCTGCTTCCCATGGAAATACAGAGTAAAGGCAGAATAAAGGCAGTACTGTGATACAGTTAATTCTTAGACTAATGGTTGTATTAAGTTAGGTCTGCTTATGTGATGTGCTGAGCTAATTACACTGTTTGTAGCCTGATGTTTTTACATAGCACCATGGGTTCGATTAGAGCTGTATGTCAGTTTATTATTTCATTACAGTACATATTCCTATCATCTATTTAATTGCAAACATCTGTATTTTTCTACTTATAACACATTCCTTAGCATAACATTTAAATAGTGCAGCAAGACATCATTTTCAAAAGCATTGCAGCCCCAACAGGGGGACTCAGTAAACCAACCTTATCCTGGTTGGGTATTCATGCTTATCGTACTCTCCAAAATTGTATTTGTACCTGTAGCAATCAGTTTATTGTACAGAGCATGACAAATTAATAAGAGCTTAATAAATAAGACTAACTCTCCATACAGAGGATTCTACATGTCCCACAAAGCATTTTGTTGCTATTCCTCTATGCATCTGTCTCTTAACTCTGTCTGTTCACTCCTCATTCAATAAGGTGTTTGTGTGTTCAATAGTGTTATATTAATGCTGTGAAGTAGTTATGGCACTCAGATGTTTCAAAATATTTTTGAATAATTTCAGGGGCTCCAATCCAGCCATTAGCTAATTCTTACTGAGTGTTTTTGGTTCACAAATTTAGGTGTACCTGTTAGCTACATATTGCTATGAGCCATCATTACTCTTCTCCTCTCATAACCAACTTTATCGCTGTCTCCATGTCACCCTGCTGATGTGTTTCCTTCCTTTTGTATCATTATTCTTTCACCTCTCCATATGAGTAAAGTCTGGCACCAGGCAACATATGCAAAGAAGGCTATTTGGAAGTGTGATAAACTGAAAGGCGGTCAGCCTAGCTAGATAGAATTTTGTAAATAATTCTATGTTATCTGTAAATATTAATATAATCCACAAGCTTGTTTTACAGATGTAAAGAGAACTATATGTTATGATTAAACTATATGTTGTACTGAGTTTCAAAAATGTCGCCACAGTGCGCCTAGCATAAAGAAAGCTGTTAAATAAAGAATTTTACAACTGTGTTTGATCTCAAGCTCAGAAATAGGATGTCTGGAAATTCTTTCTATTGTTTTAAGACAGAGATAATTACTAGGTTTTACATGTAAAGTGTCCTCTATTGCTGTAGTTTCCTGGCAGGTGCAAGTTTACAAAGATATGTAAATTTTTAAGTTCTGTGAGCCTGGGAAACTTTAGCAGAGGTGTCAGGAATGATGTAATCTGAAAATGACTCAGCAGTACTGTGTATTATCAATTTAAAGACTATCTCAGAAAAAAAGAAGAGCATTTTGTATCTTGTCTTGGATCTAGTAAGAACATCCACTCACCAGCACTTGATTGCTCTGTTTGTAAGTAATATTTAGAACAGTGATTTCTCTTACAGTTAGATAGGAATTTAGCCAGATTAGTTTAGCTGTTTTCTATATTTGTCAGACTATCCTACAATATTGTTTTAGAGTATTTCCTGTGATTTCTGAACTCTGTAATGTCATTGTGTTGAAGTAATAAATATTGTATTGTGTTTTTTTTTTTATTATTTATTATGAAATATTTTGAAACCTTTCAACTGTGGCTGTTATGTGTAGAGATAATTTAAACGCTAGAGTACTTGCATGTATTTGGTGATACTATACAAAGCCACTCTAATAGCCTTGCTGTTCATCACAATTACTAATTGGATAATAATAACATTACACAGCGAAACTGGTCACCCTTTGGGAAGGGCCTTATAGTAGCTGATGGTAATGGTTGGTGGCAGTCAGTACTACCTTATAGTCTGAGCAGAAAGGGGGCATAGCTGGAGAACCTGTGCCAGCCTTCCCCAGGAGTGTCTGTGTATTTGTATATAAATCAAATCTATGAAATCTTAAAGTGTGTTTGTCAGCTACTTGGGCAGGGACACAAAGCACTGGTTGGACAGAGAGGGTGCTGGAGGTTTTAGCTTGATCACTAGGCTGAAATATGGACCCTATAGCTGTGCCAGAGTGGAGTCTTATTGGAGATCTGGAGAGAAAGGGAGAAACCAGCCCCTGACTCACTGTAATCTCTGTGTGCTCTTAAGGGAAATTGTACTTTATTTTGTGTGTACTTGTTATCCTGCCAATGTGGATGCCCCTCACTGGTGTTAATGGTGAGGATTGAGGCTAATGATTACTGGGCCAGTGCATGGGTATCACATATTATTTGTTTGGCAGTGATGGGATATCCACACCACATTTTAATTGTTTGGCAGTGGTGGGATATCCACATCAAATATTAATTGCTTGACAGTAGTTAGTTAGCCACATAGGTTCATAGGTTGGTACTAGGCTATTGGCCCTAGGGCCTATGCAAGCCTAGCCATAACAATTCCCTGGATATTTCTTCCCACAATATTTACTTCTCTGGGCCACTGATAAACAGCCTTTGCAGGTCTTGAACCCAGGACCCTGTACATTATAGTCACAGTAGTTAACCACTAAGCCATCACAGCAGTGATTACTTATTAATTATTGACTTGTGGTGGTATGGATAGTGAATTCATTTAGCTTGTGTACAGTGATCACTGAAGGTGTTTTTGTACTCTAAATCAGCCATGCAGTGAACACTCAGAGTTCAGATCACAATTGTTTTATTTCTTTTGTTAGCTTAGTTATTCTGGGAGAGCAGGCAAGCATGTCAACAGAGGAATATTGCAAGCTGACTAGGAGCCAGTTGGCTGAGATGTGCCAGGCTAAAGGA
The DNA here is from genome assembly GCF_019279795.1 of Protopterus annectens. Classification (NCBI taxonomy): domain Eukaryota; kingdom Metazoa; phylum Chordata; order Ceratodontiformes; family Protopteridae; genus Protopterus; species Protopterus annectens. The sequence continues at coordinate 513,692,236 of NC_056727.1, read as the reverse complement.
CTTGTTTATGGAAACCTGACTAAGGCAGACATGATTACAGCTTTGGTCACAGCTGTATCAGAGAACAGCAAGCAGGAGGATGATCAGACTGGCCATGGAGATGCATGATACTCAGAGAATGGACAGCTCAACTTTTCTACAGAAGACTTAAAAATCCATCTGGAGCTAAAGAGACTTGAGTTGGAAGCCAAGCATTTGGAAATCGAAGCTGAGGAGAAGGAGAGGCAGAGGCAACATGAAAAGGAGATGCTGACTCTTCATCAGAGTCATGGAGGTAATGGGGAAGGGAGTAACCAGACCACACAAGCACACAAGGTCAGTAAATTTCTTCTACAGTTTACAGAGGGGGATCATTTTGATAGTGCCATTTATATGTTTGAGAGGGTATGTAAACAGTATGATGTTGACCAAAGGCTCTGGGTATGGATCCTGACCCTCTTACTCCATGGCAAAGTTGTAAATGTCCTTTCCAAAATGTCTGACCACAATTTTTTAAACTATAATGTGATAAAGAATTGTTTGCTAGAATTTTTTAAGCTAACACCTGAAGCTTATAGGAAAACGTTTTGTGAGCATAGATGCAAGGCAGATGAAAGTGTGTGTGCATATGTTGCTGAACTAAGCACTTATTTTTGTAGATGGTTGAGTGGATGTCAGGTCACCACTTTTGAAGGGCTGGCAGACCTTTTGGTGAGGGAACAAACCTTTAGCACTTTTTCTGAGGGCATGAGGATCTGGTTAGCTGATAGACAATGTGCTACTTCAGATGAGTTGGGGAAGAAGGGAGACCTATACCTAGCAAACAGGGCATCACTGCACAGGAAAGGGATACCCAGTGCTGCTCATGGACCTAAAAGAATCCATGGTGGGCAGTCCAGACTGCCCCAACAGAATCTGACAGTAGCAGGGGAAACCACTAGTCCAGGTACACCTCCAGGACCTAGGGTTAAATGTTTTAAATGCAACCAGTGGGTCCATGTGGCATATAGATGTCCACAGAGCCAAGGTGGGGGACAAAAGATGGGAAAGCCAGTAAGTAGGAATGACAAAATACCAATAGTAGGTTGTCTTGAGACATCAGGGGTACCAAAATACCATCCTGCAGATGTCCTGATAGGGAATGATTTTGATGAGGCAGTACCATGTGTTTATGCAGTTACACGCAGTCAGGCTTCGAGACAAGCATGTGGGTTTGGTAACCTGGTGGAGACCCAGACAGATTGCATACTTGCAGCCAGGACTGGTGATGTGGTTACTTCAGGGAGGGAGCTACCCTGTAGCAGTGAGACTGAAGGTGAGCCACAGCTAATGTTCCCTTGGACAGAGTGACTGTAAAGGTAGAGGTGAGTAGTAGTACCCAGGCTGACAGTGAGACATCACTGTCAGAGGATGCCAGACTTCCTGTGGAAGGGGAGCTGGTATGGGTTACAAAGAGAGAGTTGAGACAGGTGGAGCTCTCAGACCCTACATTGCAAGTACTGAGGTAGGTAGCTAGTGAGGCACCTGATTCTCAAGGGGAAATCTGTATACTAGGACAAAGGGTTTCTATACAGAGACTGGACCCCTGAGGGAGGGCTAGAAGGTGAGAGAATACAGCAGTTGGTAGTGCCTAGAGCCTACAATCTGGCAGTTCTAGCCTTAGCCCATAATATTCCCTTTGCAACTCATATAGGCATAAAACATACAAAGAGATGTATTATGCAGAACATTTATTGGCCTGGAATTTCCAGAGATGTAACAAGGTACTGCAGAACCTGTGAGCAGTGTCAAAAGGTAGGCAAGGCAGGAGACAAGGTGAAAGCTCCTTTGATTCCTTTGCCTGTGACTGAAGAGCCATTTCAGATGGTAGCTATGGATATTGTGGGGTGTCCGAGTACCCAAAGTTCAGTGGGAAAAAGTATATCCTAGTGGTAGTAGATTATGCTACAAGATACCCTGAGGCAGTGGCTTTGTCCTCCATTGAGGCAGAAAAGGTGTATATGCTTTGTTAGACATTGTCAGCAGGGTAGGTTTCCCAAAAGGAATACTGACTGGCAGAGGTGCCAATTCATGTCAGACCTACTGGCTTGTCTGTGGAAGTATTGTGGGGTGAAGCACCTATAGACCACCCCTTATCATCCCCAGATTAATGGTTTGTTGAGAGGTTAAACTCTACACTCAAGTCCATGCTACAGGCATTTGCAGACCAGTTTAAGAGGGAGTGGGACAAATATTTGCCCCAGCTGTTGTTTGCTTATGGAGTGTTTCCCCAGGAATTCAGAGATTTTTCACCCTTTGATTTGTATGGGCATAGGGTGAGGGGGCCTCTAGACTTAATTTGTGATGAGTGGGAGGATGAGTGTGAATCTCACAAGGAGTTTGTTGTGGCATATATCTTAAACCTCAGGACAAGGCTCAGGGAACTCAAGGGTTTGGCCAAGGAGAACCAGGCAGAAGCCCAACAGCAGAATAAGATCTGGTATGACAGGAATGGTCAAGCTAGAGAGTATGCTGTAGGGCAGCAGGCTCTTATTCCTGTCAGACACAACAAGCTGCAAGCAGCCTAGGAGGGACCCTACAAGTGGTAAGGAAGGTCAGTGATGTTAACTACATGATGAAACCTTACCATGATAGGGAGGCCCTTGTACTCAGTATTTGCAGTGGATTGCAGGAGGAGTCTGAGGGAGATCTGGTGACTGATCTCCTCAGTGAGGCTCAGACTGATACCTCAGTGGAAGGGGTAGCAGTGTCCCAGCATCTATGTCCTACCCAGGTTTGAGAAATCTGAGCAGTGTTACAGGAGTTTGGGGACATATTCACTGGGAAACCAGGGTGCACCCACCTGGTGCAGCACCAGGTGGATACAGGACCCCGAAGACCTATTAGGCAGGCCCCTTATAGTGTGCCTGAGAGAGACAAGCAGATTCTGAAGGAGCAGATACAGGAAATGTTGGAACTAGGGGTAATTCAAGAGTCCAACAGTCCCTGGGCCTCCCCAGTGGTGCTGGTGCCAAAGAAGGATGGCAGCACTAGGTTCTGTGTGGAGTACAGGAAATTAAATAGTCACACAGAGATAGATGCTTACCCTATGCCTAGGACAGATGAGGCCCTAGAGCAGCTCAGTGGGGCTAAATATCTTACCACCATTGATCTTACTAAGAGTTACTGGCAGGTGCCCTTGACTCCCAGTGCTAGAGAGAAGTCAGTCTTTGTGACTCATTTTGGCTTGTATGAGTTCACAAAGATGCCTTTTGGTTTGAAAAATGCCCCAGCGACTTTCCAGAGGCTGGTAGATCATATCCTAGCAGGATCAGGAGGGTTTGCCCTTGCTTACCTAGATGATATTGCCATCTACAGCCATTCCTGTCAAGAGTACATTCAGCATGTCAAGAAGGTGCTGGGCAGACTACAGAGGGCAGGGTTGACCATTAAGCCTGGCAAATATCAGGTGAGTATGGCAGAGTTCTCCTACCTGGGACATAGAGTGGGTAGTGGTAAGATCAGGCCAGAACCTGCCAAAGTGGAAACCATTCAAGCATGGCCTGCACCTGTTATCAAAAAGAAGGTGAGTGCATTCCTAGGGACAGCAGGGTGCTACAGAAAGTTTGTCCCCAGTTATAGTACCATAGCTGCTCCTCTCACAGACCTGGCAGGGGAAAAACAGGCCAGATAAGGTAGTGTAAACCCCAGCATGTGAGCAGGTATTCCAGAAGCTTAAAGAAGCTTTGGGAGGAATGCTATGCAGTTGTAAAAAAGGAATGTCTAGCCATAGTGTGGGCTCTGCAGAAACTTCAGCCTTATCTGTATGGAAGAAAATTCACTGTAGTTACAGATCACAATCCCCTAACATGGTTACACTGAGCCAGCCAGCAAAATGTCAAGTTGCTAAGATGGAGCATATAGTTGCTAGCATATGATATGTCAGTGCAGCACTGCAGTGGGGTTAGCAAAGCCAATGCAGATGGGCTCTCAAGACAGGGAATTGGGTAAGGTATACCCAGATAGACCTAACCCTCTCAAGCAATGTTTCTCAAGGGACACTTGAAAAACTAGGTTGAGTTCTCGGGGGGGGGGGGATATGATAAAATGAAAGGCTGCCAGCATAGCTAGATAGAATTTTGTAAACAATTCTATGTCATTTGTAAATATTAATATAATCCACAGGCTTGTTTTACAAATGTAAAGAGAACTATATGTTACGATTAAACTATATGTTGTACTGAGCTTCAAAAATGTAACCAAAGTGCACCCTGCTGGAAGAAAGCTGTTAAGTAAAGAATTTTACTTTTATTTGATCTCAAGCTCAGAGACAGGATGTCTGGGATAGAGAATTGTTTCTATTGTTTAAGACAGAGATAAATACTAGGTTTTATGTGTAAAATGTCCTTTATTGCCGTAGCTTCCTGGCAGGTGAAAGATTACAAAGATAGGAGGCGTAATGCTCAACATGGAAGAAGTATGTGTGTGTGTGTGTGTGTGTGTGTGTGTGTGTGTGTGTGTGTGTGTGTGTGTGTGTGTGTGTGTGCGTGTGCGTGTGCGTGTGCGTGTGTGTGTGTGTGTGTGTGTGTGTGTGTGTGCGTGTGTGTGTAAGTATGTATATATCACTTGGTGGCATATCCACTTCTTCTGAAAAAGAATACATTTAGCTGTTCTCACATCTCCCTTATCCATAATTTTACAGAAACATGCATCTGCAGAACACTAGTGCATTTAAATATGCACACTACTCCCTTATACTAACTTTTATACAGACATCTTGTAAGATACACACTAATGAGGTCATGCTGGCAAAAGTGCAATCTTTCCCCTTAACAGTCAGTCTTCCCCTGTGGTGCTTGTGACTAGTACAGTGCTCTCTAGGTTGTATAACTAGTTAGGAGGTTCAATATTCTACTTCCTAGATTTATGTGTGTGGGGTTATTTACACTTAAATGAGCACATGCTCAAAAGACCTCTACTCTGGTAAATGTTTTAAAATTATAGATGATTACACAATCCCTAAGCCCTCCTATCACATCCACAACTTCATTGCTACACCAGTGAGTAATACATACTGTTTGTAATGTCAAGATTATAATTTTCCATGGATGACATAAAGAAAAATTTGCATTTTTAGGCAATACTATGTCCACAAATGTGTAAATTAATGCTTTATATAACAGTGCCATGGTTTGAGAGATAGCCATTTAATGTTTTTTAGAGGGAAAGTGATGCAAACATTTAAGTGGGGTGGGGGCAGAATGTTTCTATGCTTCAAATGGTGGGTGTTTTGTGTGGCATCAATAAGAGCACACAGTTTCAATATTATACTGTCTGCCTACACCCCTTGTTCAACTCACTGATAAGGTCATTGTTTTGCAAGTGAACTGAAGCTATTTGAATGTCAGACTTCTCCTGTGGTGCCTGCATGTCCTAACGCTATTCTTTATAATGTGTGACTAGACAGGTAGGATGTTTAAATAAGCAGTACTTAACGTCTGCAAGTGAGACTGAGAATGGAGTCATGGTTGTTTTACATACATTTTAGTGGCAACAGTTACATGCCCTGACTGGCTGTAAAAATAATCTTACTGAATACATCTCCTTGGGAATGCACTGATGTAATCCCTTCATAGATACTGTATGTCTCAGTTATAGTTATTATTTTCCTGTGGCTCTGGCTCTTGACACTGTGCTGTATAGTTTAAGTGGATAGGTGGGTGGTTCGTTGTTATCACTGCTTTAATAGTTCAAACAGTTAATACTGTCATATACTATTAACCACCACACAGTCATCTTTATATATCCTTGTAATTATGACACTGAATTACAGTGGACTTTGTGAAATTAACAAATTCTCACATCACCAATGAAAATAACTTTATGTCCACACTATGATTATATACTGCTGACATACTTGCAGTATGCCATTATTTGTAGTGTGCATTATTCTGTGTTGTGTGACTTTGATAGTGTGCTTTGCACTTTTTGTCCACACAGTGATTACATAGGTTCATACATTCATAGGAATGTACTAGGCTATCAGCCCTGGGGTCTATATAAACCTAGTCAAAAATGTTCCCTGGTTTTCGCCACCCAAGAAAATTATTTTCCTGTGCCCCTGTCAAGAGGTGCCACAGAAGTGATCCCGGGGTGAATTTTCTATTTCGCATCCAGTCGTCAAGATTGCTCTTAAAGAGAGCCAATGAGGAGCTTTGCTTGACATGAATGGGTAGTTTGTTCCAGAGTATGGGAAGTCTCTGGTTTAGGAATCTATCCCTCCAGCATGTTCTGTTTATTGTGGTGACAAGGTTTAGGTCACTGGAGCGTGTAGTCCGGAGAGATTGGGATTTCTTTAAATGTAGCATGTCCAGCAGCTCCGGGTTTGACATAGCATTGTATGTTAGACAGAGATCACTTCTGAGTAGGCGATATGCGATGGAGTAGAGCTGGAGTTTTTTTAGATGGTCTGCATATGGCAGCTGTATGAGGCCAGTAATCCTTTTAGTGAGGTATTTCTGTGGCCTTTTCAATTGTTGTAGGTGTCTTGTGAGATACATGCCAAACAGGGCATTGTACTCTATAATGGCTCTGATGAGGAATGAGTAGAGAAGAACAATGACCTCCTTTTTCCAAGAGGAGAACCCTTTTGTGATGAGGTGTACCATGTAGAAGGATTTGCTGACTATTGTGGCAATGTGGTTATCAAAGGAGAGATCCTGAGGTCTCTTATCACACTTTAAGTGTTTAGTGAGCTACCACCTATGTGATAGTTCATGGGTACCAAGTTTTTCCCATAGGGGATGACAATGCACTTCTTGGCATTGAGCTTGAGGCCATGACTTTGACACCAAGCATCTGTCTTTTTGAGGCCCTTTTGTAGAAAGTCTACACCATTAAATGATTCTATTATGGCTCCCAGTTTGCAGTCATCTGCAAACTTTGTTAGCCAAAGACCTTGTGTGTTGGCCTGCATTTTAGAGAAGTAGATGCCGAACAGGAGAGGACCCAGGACCGAACCCTGTGGTACTCAACTTCTCACTGGTCTGAAGTTGGACTTGGAGTCAGCTACTTTTACTGTGTGGGTTCTGTCAGTGAGCCAGTTGGCCACCCATCTTGTGACACAGGGATTTATGCCCAGTTTAGTGAGTTTATCTATAATTCCAGAGTGGGGGATGGTATTGAAAGCCTTGGCAAGGTCAAGATAGGCTGTGTGCACTACCTTGCCCTCATCTATGGCTCTAGTGACTGCTTCAAAGAAGTCAGTCAGGTTTAGTAGACATGATCTACCTTTTACAAACTCAAACTGAGTAGGGTCCAGGGTTTGGAGGTTACCTATGTCTTTGTTTATTAGCTCTAAGATGATATATTCCATGGCCTTGCAGGCCAGGCTCATCAGACTAATGGGGTGGTAGTTTTCTGGGTCCATGGTGGCACTCCCTTTTTGGAGTTGGCTAACCATCACTGTGCACCATTCAGTAGGCGTATAGCCTGAGGTGAGGCTATGACTGAACATGGTACATAGGTAGGGTACCAGTTCATTCTGCAGTTCATGCAGTACGCGGCCTGGGATGTTGTCTGGTCCCATGGATGCTGTGTTCTTGGCTTTGGAGAGTGTGGTCTTTACTTGTTCATCCATGATTATAGGGGCTTTAAATTATTGTGGTATTAACATGGGCCCTTTGGAGGGTGGGGGGGTAAAGTTAGCAGTGAACCTATCTGCCAGGATGTTGGCAATATTGGTTGATTCTGTTTATTTAGTGCCATTGTGCTGTAGTTCAGAGCAGATCTGTGTGCTGCCATTGAGATTCTTGACATAACTGTAGAATGCTTTGTGGTTGTCTTTGGAATTAGTGGTGATTTTATTTTCATAACTGGTTTTGAATGATTTTATGAGTGATCTCAGTTTTTTGCTGAGGCTGACCAGGGAGTTCCTCCAATCTTGGGATTTTACTCTTTTTTGCAATAGCTTCTTCCTTCTGTTGTAGAGTTTGTTTATGGCAGGGGACCACCAGATTGGCTTCCTTTTTTGGGGGGATTGCATCTTGGTTCTCTTGGGGATGGCACGATCCATGCACTTGTGTATGTGCTTATACAGTGCATTTGTGTAAGATTCAGCAGTCGTACCTCTATTTTCCTTCTGCATTGGTTTCATGAAGTTTGCCACTTCTGTCTTAAGAAGCATGAAGTTGGCTTTGAAGTAGTTTTTGATGGTGGTTTCCTTAATGGGGGGGGGGTATGGATGTCTAGAGTGATTAGCTTGTGGTCGGACCTGACCAGCAAGGAGTTGACCTCTGGCATGGAACACCGACTACTCATATTGGTAATGACCATGTCCAGGATATTGCTGCCCCTGGTGGGGGTGTGGACAAGTTGATCCAAGGCATTGGAATTTATTGAATTCCAGAAAATGAAATGTTGAGCAAATGAGTTGGTATATGAGTAGTTTTCCCAGCTGATGGTGAGGTAGTTGAAATTGCCCATAATTAAGGTATTGGGTTGTACCTTAATATTTTCCAGTATCTTAAGAAATGAAGAGTGGGAATCCTGGGGCATGGTGGGGGATCTGTTACAAGCTACAACCTGAATTGCAGTCCTGCCCAGTGTTAGTTGTACTTGGATAATTTCAGATGCATTATGTTGAGCAATTAGCCTGGAGTTATGGATATCCTTAATGAATATGGAAACACCTCCGCCTTTAGTGTTTCAGTCCAGGTTAGGTGGCCAAAAATTGTGGTATGAATTATAACCTAGTAATGTAGGGGTGCTCCCTGGAGCCTTGATTCAGGTCTCTGTCACTAAACAGATGTCGACATTCTCCATTTTAAGGAGTGCTAATATACCTGCAGCATGCCATATTTGTAGTGTGCATTATTCTGTGTTGTATGACTTTGATAGTGTGCTTTGCACATTGTGTAACTACATATGTAGGATATATGGGACCAGACGTATGTATAACTTTCACCCTCATTCTGTGTATACTATTCTGCAACAACGTATATGATTTATAGCTGTATTGTGCTCTTCAGACACATTAGGATAAACATCCAGCTATTGAACAATAATGATGTCATCTATTTAACTTAGCACTGTCTCAGTTGTACCACAATATGATCATGTGGTCTATATGATTCAGTCAATGATATTTAACTTGTGATCTTGGGTAGTTACTTGAAATCCATCCATTACTGTTTAGATTATTTTGTGTTAGTGTTATTGTGACTATACCCATTGGATTTCTACACGTATAGATGTTGATCCTTCTTACTAAAAGCTGTGACAATTTGTCACATAGCAATGCTTTTATTCAGACTAATGATGGCATTTGCTTTCATGTTCCTTACATAACATATGTAGGAACAGTTCTCCTATGACATGGGGGAATAAGACAACATGCTGTCTGTTATTGACGTACTACAGCAATCAGAGGCACACATATCCCTTGCAGAAAGAACATGATATAATGCCTTCACATAACCACATATCTCAGAATTGCACTGACATTTCTATCAGGGTGCATTCATTCTGTACAATATCATGTAATGTCAACTGTCAGATGTTCATGTGTTTATCATCTGCATTCTGTGCCTATTAACATTGTTGTTCCTAATACTGTAATGAATAAATAACATGTACTACAGTTATAATGTGTCCATTTGCATTATGAAAAGCTTCCATAATCCATTTCATCTCGGGCATTGTTTAGCACACATACATATGATGCAATAAGCTAGCATAGGTGAAATGTCATACTAGTTGTAAGACTTCCACTGCGGCACTTGTGGTTAATCCAAATGTCATTAGACAGTAAAGTTGCATCACTTCCTATTCAATTCCTGATGAGGTAATATTATATGAATGTACTGATGTTACATCAACATCATTGAATCTAGTTATTGTTATCCATTTTTATGCTGGACAATGGTATATCATCACAGGTTGTGGATGTATGGCAGTGAAATTTTTATTCAGGGCATGTACTCATGTTGTACGTGCATTCATTGTTGGCTTTTATAGCATTCCTACACAAATATACTGATGTTCACTTCTGGATCAGTGTGTATCCTACATTATGGAAACAGCTTCCTTGTCAAAAAATCAGTCATATTGCAATGCTCAGTGCTGTGTGGACAGTAACATGTACAGCTCCTTTCCTGCATTATGACTAAATCTGATTGTTCATATTATATCTATATCCAGTGGTGGCTGGTGACTTCAAATCAAAGGGGGGCTGCAGGAGACAGCTGAATGGGTGGGGCCAATGGGAAGGGTGTGACCAACTAGAAAGGGGAGGAGCTATGTTCAAAACCACAAAAAACTGGGACTTTAATTAAATAAGCTGCCCTGGGTGCCAAACCATCATTATGAGAGTCCAATCAAGACAAAATGAAGTGTAGAAGAAAAAAATATTTCAATGCATTGGGTACATGACAGCTTACTAAATATCTAGATGGAAACAAAAAGGTTGTGAGGCATGAAAAAATAAATGACTTTTTAAATACATTACTGGAATGCTAGTCAAAATAAAGTATAAAAAAACAAGCAGCACTGAACTCAAACCACTTCTCCTTGCACTGCAGTTCTAATTATAATTTATATTCAGCTTTATAAAATTACCAAGTAACATGCTGAAAGTAGCAATCTCTGAGATACCCCCAATTGTAAAATGTTTTTTATCCAAAAAAGACCTGCTGACTGACAACTATCTATGTGTTTCATGGGGGAAACATGATCAAAGTAAAAAATGAACAGTAAACAAGAAACAGGCTCAAGATAAATTGCTTAAAGGATTACTGTACAGATTATGGACCACACATGATAGATTGGCATTCTGTTTAGTTTATGGGTAAAGCCTGCAAAGATGACTGCCAGTCTCCAACAAATGTAATGAGCTTCTGAAAATACTGTAATTCTGTCCTTTATTACAAATACTGTCATATGTATTTCAATACCTAAGGCTTATATGTTATGTAAATATTCTCTGCATAGCAACAACAAAAAGGCTTTCAATGTTGGTAATTTTTTAACAGTATGCTTATTAAAGCTTACTTGCATCTACCAATCTCAGACAAGCTTACCTGATGGTCATTAAAGCACTGCTACTTAAACACAGAGCAACAGGCACTGCAACAACATGCATTTTCTGAATAATAAGAAGCATAAATCAACAGTATAAAAATATGACAGAAAACCAGAACATTCTGCAAAATCAAGGACAGATGAAAAGCCACTGTAGTACTTGTGTCTACCTTGGATGAGGGATACTCTGCACACTTACACTGCATAACTGCTCCTTGCCTTGCTTGGGCACATCCAGAGTCACTACATGGGGGAGTCAGAGTGCAACAAGTATGTCACAATTTGGAATGTCTCTGGCTGACAGTGATGGCCCTGACACATTTGTCATACCTCTCAACTTCAGAGCAAGAAATCTGGACAATGTCATAAAGTGAAGTGGGGCAAAGGCCCAAAAATAAGGACGATTTTTAAATATTGCTCTTATAAACTTAGAAAAATAATAGAATAGTAGGTATGGCATTAGTATGAATTTTCTGAAGGGTATGAAATCTGAAACTCAAATGTCTGCCATTATTTCTAAATTCAGTCTTTAATGATTTGCCACTAAGTTGCCAGAAAACCACAATTTTATGAAAAATGGGCCAAAAATGTGATGCAAAAATATAAAATAGCCACACAATACAGTTGGGAACCTGTCAAAGAAGGGACACTTTTTAATATTAGTAGTGTTAAGTTGAGCAGCTGACAAAATAAGAGAATCTACATGCATTTCTGAAATAAAAGTAATCTATAACTCTGATCACTACAATTATTTATTAATTAAAACAAAGAGTGAGAAGGTCACAATGAAAAAACAATCAGTAAAAACTAAATGAAAACTCCAGCCAAGCTAGAACTTCCAATGAGTGACCTCCCAAACCTCCTGTGACAGAGGCACATGGGATATATGCAAATGACCCTTATGAACATCAGGTGTTTCAGCTATATGGCAATTCTGATTGCCCATTACTTTTACATTTGAAGTCATTTTAATGGACAATTTCAGGCCAATAAAGCCAAACCCCACTAGCTATGGATATGCATATTTTGGCCTTGTTATGACCATGTCAGCATAGCACAAGCAGAGTGTTTGAATAAGCATAAGAAACACAGGGTTGTTATACCCAGCTGATGTCCATTATGATTAGGGTGACTGCAAAATATCCCAACTAACAAATTAAAACAAAGAGTGAGAAGGTCACACTGAAAAACCAATCAGTAAAAACTAAATGAAAACTCCAGCCAAGCTAGAACTTCCAATGAGCGACCTCTCAAACCTCCTGTGACAGAGGCACATGGGATATATTAATTGTAAACCCGCCACATTTTCTTCCAAAATTGCCATTTTGTGGAGGGATTATTAGGGGGAGAGCAACATTTTGAGCCAAAATTGGGGACAGTTGAGAGGCTAGGATATACGCAATTAAATATAAACCAATTTATTTGCGTGCATCTCTCAACCTCTTAATGCAGGAAATCTGGACAAGGCCAAATATATTGGGGGAACATACAAACAGTACTAAAAATTGCTCTTGTATAAACTTAGACAGTTGATAGAATAACATGTCTTGCTTTAGCATGCATTTTTCTGGGTATGAACTCTGAAACTCAATGTATGTCATTATTTAGTGACTTCATTCCTAAATGATTTGTCAGAAAACCACAAATTTTATGAGGAACAAACCAAAAATAAGAAACAAAAATCTATTCATTCTGCAAAAATCTGGACAGTTAAGAGGTATAGTTCAGCTGCGGTTGTCTTTGAGTTTGCCGCGCTTCCCTCCTCACAAAATCATGGTCGAATGGGGCCTCCCCCCTGCAGCCATTCTAATGTCCCATTACTTGGCTATTTAACCCCATTTACCATAAACACTATGGGCCGAATTCATGAAGGCTTGCATGGAGTCTAAGAGTAGAGTAAGACTCCATGCAGCCAACATGTCTGCCGAGTGATCCAGGAACAGCTGGCAGGGGCGTGCAAGAGAGCTCCTAAAATGACTCTTACACGGACAGGGCTAGGTTATACAAATTACCTCATTTGCTGCTGAAAGTTATGAAAATGAGGTAAATTTGCGATCCAGGAAACCCTAACCTGTCCGAGTAAGAGTAGTGTTATTTGTAGAAATGTACTCCGTTGTCAACTGAGTACTATTCTGCAAATAGCAAAACGGAGCCGTGACAGCTCCAAATAAAGGATGCATCCAGTTGAGGAAGCATGCCAATGGCCAAATATACGGCCACTGGCAATTCTTCCTGTTGCAAAATTTAAAAAAAAAATTTTTTTTTACCTCGATCTCCAAAGTTTAAGCATAGCGCAGCATCGCGCAAAAGTGCTGCGCTGTAAAAACCATGAAAAAAAATAAATAAAAGCCACAAATAGGGATATTACTCTAAATATTCAACTGCCATGCAAGTGAATGGCAGGCTGAAGATGACGTGTCCACTGAGTAGAGGTTGCTAAAGGGGGAAGCTCAGTCTAAGAGATGTAACCAAGCATCAGTAGGCAATCCTATGCAAATGAGGGTAAGGATAGTGAATCCCAATGTCACATGGCATATGAGGAAAGTCTGTGTAGTGTAAGAGTAAGATAAGGGGAGTATCAGAGTAGAAGATAGGTGACATCATGAGGGGGGGTATGTATGAAAGAATTAAGCTCATTGGAGCAGAGTGGCATGTGTTTGCTGTCAGTTACCCATCACTGGAAGAGGCGTGGCAACAGGTATCCTAGCTAAAGGCAAGAAATTGAAGGTGTATGCCGTGGATAACACTAAAGTTTCTTGTATAAGTCCTGCAACATGTATGCGCACGTGTGCACGCCTGTAAAACTGAGTAAGACTGTGTGCACGCGTGTGAGCCTGTGTGCATGAGTTTAAGCCGGAGTAAGCATGTGTAAGGTCGTTGAAACCTGTGTAAGCACATTTGCACCTGTGTGCGCGTGTTTAAGCCGGAGTCAGCAAGTGTTCGGCCGTGTAAGCATGTGTGCACGCATGTGAGCTTGTGTGCGCGTGTTTGCGCTTTTTGCGTGGCACTGTCCCCTGTGGAAACAGAAAGGGAAAAGGAAGCACAACAAATAGTAGGAAGTTAACCAAGGAGAACTAGCAGAGCTAGCAGGTGAAAACATCAGAATCAGCCAATTACACAGGCAGTATACTAGCCCAGCCCAGCCCAAAACTTAAAACTCTGCAAACAACTTTCCACTATGTTTTTCTCAGAGACACTGCAACATTGCAGTAAGCTAATAGAAGTGAAAACTGAAAAAGCTTTACTGAAACAAAGAAATGTTAGGGGCTGCCATTGCTGTTATAAGGCAACATATGCAACATGCTGAGGTGGTGACAATGCAAATGCTGCTGAGCAACCCACAGTGAGGAGACGGAGAAGAGTGCACAGGCCCAGGGTAACCTACCAGGGGCTACATGAGCTGGAAATAGTGGAGCACTATAGCGTGGACAGAGACCGCATGCAGCAAATTGTTGAGCTGTGCAGGCCATGTCTCACACACAGAACCAACAGAGGGGAACCCATCCCATTGGAAACCAAGGTATGTGTTGGCTTAAGAATACTAGCAACAGATACATTCCAGAGACCAACTGGTGATATGATGGGGATTTCACAGGCATCAGCATCCAGGGTACTGCACCACTTTCTGAATGCCATGTCAGCACATCTCGGTGATCATGTATATTTCCCCAATTCCTGTTAGGTATTGGTCAGCAATATGCTTCTTTTCCATCAAATAGCGGAATACCCTGAGGTAGTGGCTGCAATAGACTGCACGCACATACGCATCAAAGCACCAGCTGGTGAGAGGGATAGGGCCTACTATAACTGCAGGGGTTTCCCCTCCATCAACTGCCAGGTCATGTGTGATGCCCAGAGCATAATAATGAATGTGTGTGCTGGCTGCCCTGGAAGCTACCATGATTCCCATATCTGGCATCTGACACAGCTGTACCAGACATTTGCCAATGGGGACATCCCTCATGTTCACCTAGTGGGGGATGCTGGATATGCACTGGAGCCGTGGCTGATGACACCCATCAGAAATGCACACACACCTGAACAGGAACGCCATAATGAGGCACACGCACAAACACAAAATGTAATCGAGCATGTGTTTGGGCTGCTCAAGTCACGGTTCTGGTGCCTGGACACATCTGGTGGAGCCTTGCAGTACTCACCAACTACATGTACCCAAATAGTCATGGTATGTGCATATGCTACATAACATGATCCTGCGAAAACAGCTGCAGCAGGAGCAGCATAGGGCTGGGCCAAACAGCCCCCCACCATTGCCAAGGCCATCACAGGCAGAGCATGACTCAGAGGAGCAACAACCTGAGCCTGCCCCAGTAGGCAGAAGGAGGCATGCCCAGTATGCTTTGGCCTTGGCAAAGAGGCAATGCATAGCATATGCACTAGCTCAGTAGGAACCCTGGAAATTATACCTCTCTCTCTGACTTGCACATATAGTAAAAGGGATGCCTAACTTGACACTACCTGTTTTCAAACATGTATAGGTAGTGTACTATGTGCATCCAACATAGGCAACCCTGCAGCACCACCTGAGGCATGATTGCCATGTTGTAAGCAATATAAAGCAGTGCTAAACAGCTTTTACCACTATTTAGTATATGTAAACAAAATTGCACACACTATGTAGCACAACTTTGGGCAATGTTGAGCAATACTGGGCAACATTCAGCAATGTTGGTTAATGTTGAGCAATGTTAGCAAGTTTGGTCAAAGTTGGGCACAGCTGAGCAAAAGCAGGTAAACATGGTCATATTTGCTTTACTGTTCTTTAAGCAGTCTGGTCTGCCCAGTATGAAAATATGAAGCAGTGACAGTCCTCGAATCCAGGATACTGTGCACTATAGTCACAGTACTGAACCACTAAACCATGGCAGCATTTCACTGGTCAGCCTGTATGAAGAAATGTTGATAAGTCTATGCAAAGTGTCTCATGGAAACCCTGCAAGCACAGCATAATTCCTGTAGAGTTATGACACAAAGGTGAGCCCTGCAGTAAAAATCCAACTTGATTTACAACACACCTATAGTATAAATGTTAATATTGGGCATGTTCACACACATCAACAAATGTAGTGGACTTCACACAGCAACATACTGAAAGGTCATGCTGGGCATGCTCACACACTTGAATAAATGAGGCAAATGTCAGGCAACAACATACTGAAAGGCCAAACTGGGCATGCTCACACACTTAGGCCATGTCTGAGTACAGCAGTGGGCCACACATATCTGGCAGTTGCATGTGTTAACCCAGGAACCTCTCACAATTCACCAATCCTGATGTGTGCACACAGTGATATGACGACAGACACATATATAATATATTGGAACCCTGTCATAATCAAATATGTACTACAGATACTTACATTGTTCATAGAAAGTTGAAAAGCAAAGAAAATAAAAAAAAAACGAAATCAGTATCATCAATTAACAATGTGCACTCCAAACACTGTCCAATCCAGGTCATGGAAAGATCATCTGCGAAGGAGTCCATACAGAACCATGACACTTCCTTCAGCTATGTCATAAATAGCAATGTACACTCATATATGTCCTGAGTCAGGGCCAACTGTAAATGACTGACAATGCCAACATCCTGTCAGTCAGGCCCATACATACATACCCACCTCCCACTGACAAAAGGCCCTATCATCATACCAGGAGATATCACATGTAGAATGGGTAAACAGCTCCTTCCAAAGCTGAAAACATGGCATCAACTGGATTACATTGTGCCCCTATATGTGTCATAAGTGAACTGCAGAAGAAACAGACCCTGCACCTGAACGGTCTGTTGAGCCTCACCCTCGCTACAGGATATGAAACTATTGAATGGGTTACAGCAACATATAGCACACTACACAAGTGTTGGTGCAGAATAGACCATGGGAACTATAGTCTTATAAGTGTAAGAAGTCTGATCTGCAAGGCCATGGAGTCCATCATGATTGAAGTCAGAAACAGAGCTATTGGAAGCCTATAAACACACAACCCTACCAACTTTGGTTTGGTCATGGGCAGATCATGGTTCCCAAACCTGCTAGACTGTTTGCAAGGCAGCCACCCAGGACATACATCAATGAAATGAGCTACACACGTCCCATATACACTTTGAATAGCCCTTTTCCAACACCCCAGACACATGTTGTATCCACAAAATCAACAACCTGTGCATAAATATGTATTGTCATTGGATGGCTTGGCAACTGGGCCACAGATAGATCACACAAGGTAAGAATTGTGGAGTCCTGTTCAAGCTGGTAACACCTACTGTCCTCCATGGCTCAGTCCTGGGATTGAATAAAACTAAGTGCACACACATTACCATGTCTAGTCTGATGATGTCGGCATCCCACAAATATAGCAGTGGAAATGAAAACTCCCAGTAAAGCATATAGCGCTTCGTGTTAATGTGTATCTCTCTAGTATCATAACATAGTTAGGTAGGAGTTTGAATCCTGCAATTGCTCTGTGTGTGTGTGTGTGTGTGTGTGTGTGTGTGTGTGTGTGTGTGTGTGTGTGTGTGTGTGTGTGTGTGTGTGCATGTTTTTGTGTGATTTCCTTTCAGAAGAGTGCCCTTTTTGGAGACTAGGAAAACACCTTAAAAGTGGTATATTCCTCTTTGGCAAGTCTGATGATGTCAGCATCCTACAAATATAGCATTGGAAATAAAAACTCCCAATAAAGTAAATAGCGCATTGTGTTAATGTGTATCTTTCTAGTATTCTAACATTGTAAGATAGGGGTTTGAATCCTGCAATCAATGAGTGTGTGGGTGTGTGTATGTTTCTGTGTGATTTCCTTTGAGAGGAGTGCCCTTTTTGGAGACTAGGAAAACACCATAAAAGTGGTATATTCCTCTTTGGCAAGTCTGATGATGTCAGCATCCTACAAATATAGCATTGGAAATAAAAGCTCCCAGTAAAGCATATAGCGCATTGTGTTAATGCATAGCTCTCTACATAACATAGCTAGGTAGAGGTTTGAATCCTGCAATTGCTGAGTGTATGTGTGTGTGATACTGTTGGTCAATGTGTTGTGGGTTTAGCTTTTACTACTGTATGACATATCAGTATAACAACAGTATGTGCATTGCACACTTCAGGTATCTGTGTGGCAAATACATATATGTACATGTGACCTCAGTTAGTTCATAGGTGGGAAGCCTGCTTTCTACATGAATATATCTGTTACCTATGACAGATTATGCTGCTGCTTTTTAGACCTTTGGTCACATATGTATGTTTGTGACAGGGCCAGCCACTGTAGTGATCTGTGGCCTAGGTCATCTGTGTCACACACACCCATGACAGTTTCTATAGAATAGTGTGAGTGAGGGTTCAAGCCTGGGGTATATTTCAGACATGTTCAAATACAACAAAGTCTGTCAATAATGGACATTCATTATAGGTGTACAACAACTTTGTGGATATGCATACAGACCCCTTATTGCTTATGTGATACACCAAGGGACTTCTGAATACCTATGGAAATGTGAATACCAAAGGATAGATGACATAACACTTGGCTGTATATACACATCGGTACCCATTCTACATGTTTGGGGCTACTACCTATGTGGTACTGTTGGGATACTATGTTTAGTAAATGTGGATGACTATGCTATATTTGGCTTACAGCTTTACAGCATGGATTGGACAACAGGTATCTGTCTGTATGATACCCTTTTGGAGGATAAGTGTCTCATCCGGATAATGCATTGTAGGCCACTGTATGCATTTTCAGATGTGGACAGACATATCCCTAGTGTGTTTGCTTGTACCTAAGAGGGCTATATGCCAAACAGGAGTGGTCCCAGGAATGGGTGGTGGTCAATACCACTGGTTACTGGTATAGTATAATACCAGAAGGATCCAAGTGCTACTGAGTTTCCTACATCTGTGTGTCAGTTGTCAAGACATCATTTAATGATTGGTTATAGTCAGGCTGTTGAGGTTGTGTATACTCAATGAAACATACATGAGCTGGAGAAATCACTTTATAAAAAACACAGCAAGAAACACAGCAAAGCTTTCAGGCATAAAAAACCCTTCTTCAGTGCAGGTTGTGTATACTACCAGAATGCAAACCAATGACAGATAGTAACACTATCACCCACAGCATAGTGTCAAACCATCTCATACACACATGTGTACCCAAGTTAAAACATATGTGTATTATAATGCATACTGGCCACCAATAGAAACTATGAAGTGTTGACACTGTGTAATACAGGGCATGTCACCCTTCCCATTTGTCCACTATGCACATACATGCAGACAGTGCACCTCAACCATGTTCACAAATGTACACCTGCAAATCTGTACTGCACACATCACACATGTACTGTCCACTCACCAACACATGCTGCCAAAACTACACACATCAGCCAAGTGGCACATGGGCGGACAACACATTTTTGGAATTAACACTGTTGTAAACAATACTACATTGATAATCATAGATTTAATGCATCATGCCTGCTCAGATATACCTACAAGGATATCATTACACTGTACTGTTGACAACATGCTAACATTGCTACACTGCTATAAAGTCACCCTGTGCATCAGCACCATGTTAACCTGTTCCTGCATCAATGTTACAGATGACAGGAGGTGGCACAGTTTCATCACATGCACAGGATGTGTTGTTGGTTTGCCAGAGCCCGACATTGACCGATCCAATCGACATGTATGTGTGTGTGTGTGTGTGTGAGGGACAACAGTACAGCATGGGTCAATGTTGATGTAATGTGTGTGTGTATGTGTTAGCCATAGGTGTTTGGATTATGTGTGTGTGTCTGCATGCACACAGTTCCATCATGTGGCTGCCATATACGGGAGGTTGTGGAACAGCCACAGACTATACCTGCCAGGCTGTACAGATCACCGTCTCTGGCCATGGACACAGTACCTGTGCCTGGCAGGGGTGCAACGGACAGTATTGGGTAATAAGCCAGACTGGGTACTATCATCAGAGGCAGAGGGATGTCGACTGGACCCATGTCCCTTCTGGGACTGGCCAGAGCCACGTGCACGTGGTCTTCTATGATGGTCTATTGACAGCCCAGCTCCAACATTGCTGGGGCTGATACTGCCACTACAGGAGGGGCTGTGACTTGTGTGTCGGCCGCAACGACTGCCAGCAGATGATGTTGCTGGCATATATCCACGTCAACATCTCGGTCATCCTGCACTGTCCTGGCACATGGACATGACATTGCAGAGGACATCTAATGTCTCCCCCTAACATTTATCAATGACCTCGGTGTAGTGATGGACTGCACCAGCAAGGTCACGGATACTGTCATTGATAGCGGTGTTATGGGCCCTCTGCGCCCTCAGTCCCTGTCTAGTGTACCACTCCATACGTGCCTGTGCCTGCATTACAGCCTGGAATATACCTGAGGTTGTAAGACCTGTGGGGGCATGTCTGCCAGGGGCATTATGACCAGCAGTGCTCCCATGAGAAACCCTGGACATCTGCCTATGTGGTACCAGTCCAGGAATCTGGGTATGGCTGCTGTGAGGGGATGCATGTGCCATAGATACCACACTATCCTGGTCAATGCCTACTGTATGCTGTCCCTCAGCTAAGGCCATTGGTGATGAGGGATGTATTGGCAGTATGAATGTGCACATAGATGGTGTGGAAAACTGTGTACTGTCAATTGGCAGACCAATGACAGACCCTGTCAAACCTGCCTGTGCCACGACACATGTTTCATCATTTCCACTATTTGTGGTGGTGTCTTCAGGTTCTCTGCTGCACTCAACCAACACAGCCTCAGCACATGTGAGAGGGAGACTGGAAACACACTTTACAATCTGTACATGATGTTAGCACACATGCACATATGCACACATGCACACATGCACACATGCACACATGCACACATGCACACATGAACACATGCACACATGCACACATGAACACATGAACACATGCACACATGAACACATGAACACATGAACACGAACACATGCACACATGAACACATGCACACATGCACACATGAACAGATGAACACATGAACACGAACATATGCACACATTCACACATGAACACATGTACACATGCACACATGCACACATGCACACATGCACACATGAACACATGAACACAGGAACACAAACACATGCACACATGCACACATGGACACATGCACACATGCACACATGAACACATGCACACATGAACACATGAACACAAATACACTACTCACTAAAGTTGACACACACACACACACACACACACACACACACACACACACACACACACACACACACACCAACAGCAATCCAGAACATACCCATTAGTGATTGATGGTGGAGTACAGTATCATAAGCCAAAGAGTCCTATCACACGTGTCAGCATGCAAGATGTGTGTTGCTCAACAGCATGCAGTGCGAGTGTAGAGAGTCCTTGTTAATAACAGTATACATGTCTTTGATGCATGTATGTTCTTCAATGATTGGCCTCACCCTGGGACACAATGTGTACATGGACACAGTATTGCTGTGCAAGTATTAAATGCTTTTCAATGTCCTGTGCACCATCACTCACAGGTATACATACCATGGCTGGATGCACACAACTGTCAGGTGTATAGCAATGAATGCTATGTGTTGTACTGTAGTTACTGTAACTGGATGTAGTATAGTACCATGAGTCATCATCAGGCAGCATCATGTAGTCACTCAAGGCCACTAATGTGTGCCACACTGGCAACTATCTTGCTGTACCTGAACTGCAGCACTGTGGCTACATTAACCATTTCAGAGGCAGTTGTTACATGGGTATTTAAGGTGTTCAATAGGGAGCATTGCCTAACATGAATGTGTTGTTTGTTGAAGAGTTTTGCACCACCCCATGATAGGCCTCTACCCCTCAGGTATAGTATGTGTGCTGTGTGGATGACATTTGGGATACTGGAGTCTGACCTTACAGCAGGTGTCTAAATACACCATGTGTATCATATTAACATGTACTGCGTATGACAAGGTGGTTTATGTTGTGTGCATGTGTATTGACTCTGCCTATGCAATGTCTACTACAGTGTACCACAATTGTTTGGGATGCTCTGTGTATAGCATGTGTTTGAGGCAGCTACTCATGTTACTGGGATGTGCATAGTCCCACAGAAAACATTCAGAGCATGCATTATGTGTATGGTGTTTTACATGTGTATATGGCCTACAACTTACCTATGACATGCACATGTTATTTGCCATATTAAATGTAGAACACTCACCAGCATGGGTCTGCTGTCTTGCTGTCACACCAGAGGGACCTACAAGGATATGAGACAGTTTGTCAGTGTCAACAACTATGGCATTGCTGCTGTGAGTTTGTAATTTTACAGTAGTACAACAGTTGACAGTCACATGCATACATATTATGTTCCAAATTATCAATATTGCACAACACCAGGCTCCACATCTTCCAAATAGACAGTACACATCTGACATATGCATGTTCTAACAATTGAGCTAACAGTAGACTACAGATATGCCATGTTACCTGCACGCTTCCAGTCAACTTGCTGGGTGATTCTGGCTTCCATGATGACACATGTCTGTTGTAGTGGTTGTCCAGGAGCCATCATGCTGAGGAGCAGCTCTTCCACTCTGGTGAGGGGCGGATGCAATGCTGCACCACCACCTGTGCCAAGCTGTTGCCTACGGACATCGGAGGCATGCTGCCGGACATGTCTAATTAAATCACTGCAGTGATGGCGTACCTGCTCATAAGTCCGGTTATGCATGCCTACGTCATGAACCCAATAGACAACATCTTGCTACAGTGCAGTTCGCTCATGCTGGTCCTGGCTGGTTCTGGAGAACAGCAGGGTGTGATGTTGTAATAGGGTGAATATAATGATTTCCTCCTCTTCAGGGAAATATGCAAGGTTGCAATGGTAAGACATGTCCCTGGAAGACAATAAAACAATTATTGTGAGCAAGTCATGTGGCACGCTTACCATTCTAAAGTACAGATATCAATGAAATGCCATATATAGCAACCTATTAGTTGTCAGCAGATACACACTTTTAATACCACACATCAGTGCTCAGTCCACAACTGCCTGACAGTCCCTGGCACATTCTATATATTAAACCATGTTCTGCACAGCAACAAAGTGAAACCAGTATGTAAGACTATACAACACCACAATTCACACTGTATGTGACACAATGCACCACCTAGCCACAGGAGGTATATATGAAGCTAATGCATACAGAAATATGTCATCCATTGAAATGATTGCAAAGTACAGTTACAGTACTACCAGTACACCACACTACTTGTTGATAGCAAACCCCTAAGTGACATATGTGCGCATTCATCAATATAGGTGGCATACCACTGTACTACACTATACATGTTGCTAGATATGCACTTATATTCTGTAACACACATACGACCGAGGCCATGTTACAGGCATACCCACACACACACATCAGGCATACCTACAAGACACAAAGGTATGGCAACCCAGATGAGCTTTACCTGTGTACCATACAGTACTGTGTGTCAGCACTTACAAAACCTTATGCCTGAGGTATATAATGTGTGAGGACTACAGGTAACAAACAAAACAGTGTTTCCAAGCAATGTGGATATGCACCATACTGTGCTGTTTAGGCCTACAGCTTCAGGTAGTACTACAGTTCATACGGGATTTGTATTCACTAGTGTTAACAATCAATAAGCATACATGTACTGCTTTAGCCTACAATGGCACACTCCAGTCAACACCATGGGACTACGTCACACCGTATGTCATACTGCTTTTCCTGCCTAGCAATAGCATACATATATTTTGCGGGGATCAGAGCTAGAACACTACATACCATGATACAAACAGTTTCCCACTAGGCTATCACACATATACACAACGTTGACACATTCACCTACACATTCACCATCACACTCAGTCAACCTCACATAGCAATTAATGCAACATGTACATGCATGTGTGTATCGGGCCCTAGGTAGCTCATAGGCTATTAGCCGTAGGGCCTATAAAAGCCTAGCCATATGGTACCCTGCCCTTCAACACCCATGTAATTAAGTTCATGTGCCCCTGTCATGCAGAGCCACAGAGGTGATTCCCGGGTTGTATTTCCTATCTCACATCCATCCATTCATCATGATTATTCATGACGACTGCTACTGAGCACCTTTCTTTGCTATTGATAGGTAGTTAGTTCCAGAGTATGGTATGTGTCTGAGATGAGAATGTACCGCTCCAGCATGTTCTGCTTTTTGACGTTACAAGGTTTAGATCAGTACAGTGTGTAGCTTGCAGGGATTTTGATCTGTTTACATGGAGCTTGTCCAACACTTGTGGGTTTGGCATAGCTTCGTATGTTAGGCAGAGGTTGGCTCTGGGTAGGCGGTATGCGACACAGTGTAGCTGTGGTTTTGGAAGACAGTCTGCATAGGGCATCTGTTTGAGTCTGGTAATACTCTTTGTGGTGTTTGTGCCTGGCATCTGCAGTTGCTGTAGATGTCTTCTGAGGTACATACCAAAAGGGCCATTGTACTCTACGATGGGTTTTCTGACTGATGAGTAGAGTGGAACACTGACCTCTTATTCCATGGATGACACACCTTTTGTGATGACATGTGGACCGTACACAGTTTACATGACTAATGTGGCACTGTGATTATCAAAAGGGACACTACTGTCCACCTGTGTCCCATGGTCACTTATCACACTTTTGGTGTTGAGTAGACTACCACCTATGTGGCAGTTCATGGGTACAGGGTTTTTAACAAAAGGGATGGCAATACATTTACAACATTGAGCTTGAGCATACATATAATCATCCATTGGTGTACATATAGATTTACATGTAGGCACATATACAGTCCACCTTTCATGGTGGGAATATCAGTTATGCAAGGGTTGAGAGAGATACAGTTATGTAATAATTTTGCAGAGTCTTGTGCAGAATGCATTGAGGGTATTCTCAGGCCATGTATCTTTAGCAGGACTCCCTGTCTGGAAGACTAAAAACTTAGCAAATCATACCCACAGCGTTTAAACACCACATGTCATATACCAGCACTGTATGCTGTTTTGTTTGCCACACACTGCAACCTACATGAAAATATGCACATAACAACCTTCACCAACATATATATGTCCACACTTCGCAAACAGTTGCGGTATGTACCTTGCTCTATGCACATGTTAAGATGCTAATATATCTGACACATAAATATCTCTACATATGTGTGTGTCATACACACACAAGGTACACACTGTTGTATGTCCGTAGACCTCATGGATGACCTGTTGGGCTTTGCTACAACATGAACAGTTGTCACATGTGTGCATAACACTAATATTACAGGGAGTATTTATAGCTGCTAATGCTACATTGCTATAATTGCCTGGTACAGCAGTTGCCAGTGCTAAGCTACACATTGTATGACTATCATGCATGTGTTACTCTGTCACATCCAGGTTTATATAGCTGTTTGCACTACTCCCCCAGACAGTCATTATACACAGTACTGTACAGAACATAGATGACATGATCGGATGTTTGACATTAAATGCTGAGCTACATATGTTACAGTTATGTCCCACTGCACACAGCTACACACTAATTTTTCCATGGCAGTAGTCATGCATGGCATCAGTGCATACATACCTACTGCTGCGACATATGCATGTTTCAAAGTATTTACAGTACTCTACATAAACATCTACTACTTGCCGGTAATCACATATCTGTTACATACCTGTTTGTCACTTTCAAGTCCGTCTGTGTATGTTTTGACAATTTTTTTTTTTGGTGTTACTTAAGTAAAGATTGCTTTTACTTAATTTCTTTTGGTTATTAATTAAGTTTTTTTTTTACTTAATTAATATATTTGGTTGGTAATTCAGTCAAGTCTTTTTACTTAATTAAACTTTTGTGTTATTAAGTAATAATTCTTTTTTACTCCTCCCCAGGTTCAGTGATGCTTTAACACGTGCAATGTAATGATTGCATGTGGGGATAGCAAGTACAGTCTGCTTTTATAGGTATCTGCACATGTGCATGTGATGCCCTCTGCACAAGTTGGTGCCCAGCATTTGGTAAATGCATACAGCCTGCTGTGTGGTAATTGCAGTACTCACTGTCATAGCAACCCAATGCTATAAATTGCTAAGTTTTGTAGGCATAGCCCTTTCAGATTTCCAGAGTGGGGCCCATGCTTGTTTGCTGTGGACACTGTTGTTTAAGTCAGAAGGTTGGTATACTTCTTATATCTGAATCTAGAGGTGTAGACAGTGATGTACATGTTGCACTCAGACCTGACTGTTGCCACTTCCAGTACAGAGCTATCCGTGTAGAGTTTAACTCACCCCTACAAATGCTTACACAAGATATATGTGAGTATGTAGTTTATTTTCTACTTATATAATTAACTGCCATACAAAAGTAGTTATTGAGAAGCATTCTTTTGACACATGAACTGTTTGTGAACTGTTATACTGTGCATATTGATGTACTCACTTCTGCAGGGTTTGTGTATTTTTATTGTTGACATTAGCACAGGATTCTCAGGTAAACTGGGCAATTCCACTACTGAGTATGCCTACCAACATCCTTGGTTGACCCTAAACACACACATATATTTACAATTTGGGGGGGTGCAGAGATACAGAGAGCATTACATCTTATTGTGTGAGTGTTATCTTATTGGACTTAAAGGACTGGTGTGTACCTGTTAGTTTATCAAGGCAGGTGGTCTGTCTGCATAGTTCCCAACTGTGAACCTATCCAGATGGTAGCCAGATGTTAGCCTGTTATTCTTTGTCTCTGCAACCCACAGGTGTTTTCAGCACTGGCACAATGGCATTGTTACAGTCAGTTGCTACCAGTACATGGCTACATCCTTTGGTATTTCTGTATTGTACTCCTACATAAGGGTATGCTTGTGGAAGTCCTCACAAAGCTATTTGCAGAGTGTATAACAGCAGATAAACTGATATGCCTGTGTGTTTGTGTCTCTTCCAGGCCTATGAAATACTCAGATACATATCTGCTTGGAGTCAGGGATATGTAGTTAAAAGTGAGGTACACCTTCCAACTAATAGAGACAGTAAGTGTAGACTTGAGTGAAGCAGTGCATATCGATTAGTACTCCTTTTATGAATTACAAGCAGTGTCTACTGTTATTATTGTCATTATTCATTTGGTAATACACCACCTCTCTGACTAACGTCAGTACTTTTCAGAGGGATTCAAAGAGACACAGCTAAAACATGTTTCGCAATCAGGGACATCCCTGAAAAGTAGTCACAGTTAGGAAGTATGGCCTCTGCCCTAATCAGATATGCCAGTGTTTGTCCTGCTATGATACTGTGTGGGAGTTGTAAAGTGCCTCTATAACATTATCTGCTGCTAGAATGGCTGCTTCTCTTATCACAGTCATGTAATGCAATTCCACAACAATTGCTGGTAAAGATCCACAGAACAAGCTTTGTGTTATGGCCTTCCTATTTTTCCTTTACATTCACTCATTGTATTGCATGATATATTTATTTCAGCACCAAGTTATTGTATATCTGCTGTGGCTTAGTGGTACTTCATGCAGTCAAGTGTATCCGAGGTCTGGGATTTGAAACTGCCAGAGGTGTTTTATTTTGTTGCTGAGCAGAACAAGGGCCCTGACATACAGAGTGATTAAGGCACTTTTAAGCAGTGTAAGCGGATTTGCCTCGAGTTTGCGTGATGCTTAGCAATGCTAAACTTAGCGCACACATGCACACACTCGCTCAAACCTGCTAACTACTGCTTAAAAGTACTTACTCCCGCTAACCCCCACGCTAAATTCTTTGAAAGAAAAGAAAATGGGGAGATAAGAAAGTGGTGAAAAAGGGGGCACAAAGAGGGAAAGACAGTGGGGAAACCAGCTCAGGATATGCAGGATGGGTGTAGGGAAGGTCCATAGCTGCCCATTTCTTTACCAGCAACAGCTGCGCATATTTTACACATTTGGAGTGAAATTTGAAACCTTCCACCCCTGAGAGAGGGGTGAGGACAACAAAGTATGTTGTACTGCCAATTCTAATTATCAGTTTACATTTCCAGCAGACATGTGTGCGAAATGGGCAGCTATGAATGGGGCATACTTTTTTTGTGGGAACAGATTGCCCTTTTTTTTTTCAGTTGAGAGTGGAATGTGAGGTAGAGGAAGAAGGTATATTTGGGAAGGTAGGTTGGATAAGTAAACAGACAAGACAAACAAGATGCATACAGGGGCAGAGTATGACACATGGGGTGGGTGAACACAATTGACGGGGACAGATGTTTGGAAATCGCAAGCCCATGAGCCCACAGATAGTAACAGTGGGATTGAGATCCCCACCCATGGGCAGTCACCACTGCGCCTTCACAGCCCTGAGGTGGGCTGTGCTGGGGACTGTGTAGGAGGGGCAGGCTCACCCATGATTCGCACCACTCTCGCCTCGAGCTGGCGTAGGGGATCAGCGACCAAACGCTGGATCTCCTTACGCACGACAACCTGGACCCTTCGGAGGGTGACAGGTGGCCCTTCTCCACCCACGCTTGCAGGGGGGATGAGCCCCAACCCCTGCAGCGCTTCCACCCAAAGGTGGCACAGGACCAATGGAGGAAGGTAGCCCAGGCTGGGCACCGGACCTGCTGGTGCCAGGTGCAATCGCCAGCTGAGGAGGGACAGGTGTGTCCGCTGGGACCGGCCTTCCCATACATTCTGTGATTAGGTGTGTTTAATTACAACATAGACAACCGCATTCCAAATTAGTTGTAACAGCATGCAGTAATATTCCCATTAACCCAACACACCAGGGTTCCAACAGTTGAACAGCAAGCATAACACATGCATATATTGAACGACAGTGGACATTACAACAGCATGCAGGGATGATTGGTGGTAACAGGCCACCAAGATTGTGGTGTTTGAACAGGGCACATGCATCAAAGTAAATGCAGATATTTATAGAACAATAGGACATATGTCCGAACAAATGTTTTGAGATTAGACATACCCATTGAGGTGTGGAATTGCATTGTTTATGCACATACAGTAGGGTGTAAAAAGAAACCTCCATTAACATTTTATAAGTACTTTTACTTTACACTACATTCCTATTGACTGCAGGTGTATAGCCCCTACATGTATTATTACATTAGGCAACATGCATTAGGTTGTGTAATGGGTTTGGCTAGTTCATTATATACCTGACCTATATCTCACATACTAACTGTCCAGGATGTAGATGTTACTGCTACATAGTTATATTTTTTATTTATATTTATGTATGTACATATCTGGATGTGTTCACGTGACATTTTCAGTTAAATTTCTACAGAACCCTACATTTCATGTAGCACACTCACATTTCTGGGGAACACACTAACACGCTACCCGTGTGCCAGATTTACCTATGCATGCCAGCCATTTACCGACTGTTGAGGACTGTATATATGCTTGACAGCTACTGGCACTTCCTTCATCCACTTTATATGGGACTGCCCAACTGTGGGTTGACAGCACTTAATACAACAGTACTATTTATTTAATGCAAGGGTACAACAACATTTCAAAGTAAGTGACACAGACACACTCCAAGTATTATACCTTTATTAATTACATTACACACTTTTCTACAGGCTCTCTCCTTTATTTGATATTACAGTGCATATGGAAGACTTATTCAAGACATACTATACCTTTATTAATAGGTTACAACACTCTTTTTCAGGCTCGCTCACTTATTTTATATGACAGTACATGCAGAGATATTATTCCAGACTTATTTTACCTTTATTGATGGGTTACTACACTCTATTTCTTGCTCTCTGACTTATTTTATATAACAGTACATGCAGAGAAATTATTCAGGGCATTTTATGGCTGTATTATTGGGCTACAACACTTTTTTCAGGCTCTCTCACATATTTTATATAACAATACATGCAGAATAATTACTAACCTGCCTGGTGGCGCAGCCTTAGCAGCCTATCTGCATAGGCTTGCTGATTCGCAGCACAGACACCTGCAGCTGTGAAGTAAATGAAGGGATATTGAGACATACCTATCCATTATATAGACTATATTAGCATGTCTTACATACTGCATTCCATGGCTACCTACTCAGTAGTGGGGCATCTTGCATGTGACAGGCCTCCTGGATCCATTGGTTCAATAGGTCCTGCTTCCATCTCTTCAGGTCTGCATGGTGGTGACGGACCTGCTCGCCAGTCCGAGGGACACCTGTGGCACTGGTGAGATCATGAGCTAACCGGTTCCAAGCCTCTGCTTTGTACTCCATCCCTTGGAACTGGCCCTGCAGGAGTCTAAACTCATGACAGTGGACATGGAGCCAAACCATGTATTTTGACCCTCTCCAGCACCAGACATTCTAACTGCAGATGGGAGCTACAATCAGTTATTGCGAGTATTCTCACCTATGGAGCTTAAATATGCCGCATTTTCCACACTTTTTTGTGATTGGCCATTTTTGAAAATTCTCGGCTGACTGCAGACCTGCTTAGCAATCGTTAATCTACCATTTATAAATATATGTATGTTAACAGTGGATGCTTACCTTAAGCTGTCATGGCTTAGTGGTTCAGTACTTTGATTATGGTGCACTGTGTCCCAGGTTCGAACCTTGTCATTGCTTTTTATTTTACTACTGTCCAGACAGGCTAGGGGGTGTGGCTGTGTTTAGGCACCTTTGCTCTATGTTGCTCCACTTTGCTCCACGTTGCCCTACGGTGCACTGGTTAGTGCAGTGAGCAGCTCCGCGCAAACCTATTGTGCTGGGTAAAGCATTGCTTAGCTATGGGCAACTATATTGCGCTGGGTGAAGCTCTGCTTAACTACCGGCAACTATATTGCGCTGGGTAAAGCACTGCTTAACTACGGGCAAATATATTGCAGTGGGTAAAGCGCTGCTTAGTGCAGGGCATTTATTTGTCAAGATCCTTCTTACATTTATATATATACATTTTGTTCACTGATACGTAGGCCATTTCAATGCTTTTTAGTAAAACTTTATTCATATATGCCAGGAATTATTTCATATACTAATTTAAAACATAAAATAGAAAGAGGAGTGGTGGGACGTGAACCGTGAATGCCTCCTCTTTGTGCGAAGGCTCTACCACTATGCTATTGCTATTTGGATTGATTTGCATAAACATTTCTTATTATGCTCTTCAATGTCGACATCGCAAACTGCAGCTAAGCTATGGGCACACCCACGCAAACATGCGCAAATACGGGCAGCTATATCGGGAATTATAAAAAAAAATTAAAAGTTTTACATTTTATAACTCTACTGGGGGTTTACAATTTGAGGGAGTGTAGTGTTGGGTATGCAGACATTTGAGCGGACTCATTCATGTGTGTTGACATTTCACAATTCAGACACTTGCAGGGGCATGGACCTTTGGACTGCTCGGCAGTCAGATATGCCCCCTGCCTTCCTGCATGGTCCGTGTTAGATTTGGAGTGGAGTCAGCATGCCCTCATGAATATGCATGGCATGCTGACATCATACCTTTCAACTGCAGTTTCTGAGTAAGACTTATTTAGTCTTACATGGGGGATTCGTGAATCCGGGGGTGTAATGTGCATACTCCTTTACTTCTATGATGATTTGGATTTAATTTAAATGTTTTATTTTACATTTTATGGCACAAACACTAACAGACATCTGCTAAACAAAGCAATGCAGTCTCACAATAAAAATAGACTTAGCATTAAAACTTCTCTGCCCTTGAAACTCACATTCATTGAACAGCATTGAAACCCACATTGAAATAAAATACATTCGGCTAGTGGCAGATAAAGAATTACTTTGGGCTTTTTTCAAATCATAGGCCCCTTGCACATGACATACATGTGTTCTTTGATACTCCTTCCTGAGTGTATTGAATTATATTCCTTGTATAATACAGTACAGTTGGTAGAGGGCATTTCAAATTTATTATTTTGAACATTTTCCATTAAGCAGTGACACAAAATGCATGCACCAATAATGACAAAACTGCCCATTTCAGAACATTTTCATCATAAAAGTCTACTCAAACTTCTACAATCTACCAGTATCAGTAAATATGCACAATCTCTGCAGAAGTAAAAGTCATCTAAATAATTCCACATTAAAGAGATTTGTAACTAATGAAGAGATTGCTGCTAGCAAACAACTTTATATGTCATTGTTTCATCTACAAATAAAGTGCCTGCTGCCCTTGTGGAATAAACTACCTATGTTATATTTAAAAAATGATAAGCTAGTAATATTGCAATAGGGAATGGATGGCAAACTGATAACAGATTCATAGTTACTAGGTATCTCCACCAAAGATTAGACCCATTATAGAGTACAACGCCCCTTTTGGAATGTACCTCACAAGACATCTGCAGCAGCTGGAAAGGCCACAGAAGTACATCACAAAGAAGATTACTGGCCTCAAA
Source organism: Protopterus annectens (assembly GCF_019279795.1). Taxonomy (NCBI): domain Eukaryota; kingdom Metazoa; phylum Chordata; order Ceratodontiformes; family Protopteridae; genus Protopterus; species Protopterus annectens. The sequence continues at coordinate 513,659,695 of NC_056727.1, read as the reverse complement.
CAAATGCCCTGCACTGACCACCTCAAAAAACTCCATCTTTATTCCTTAGCATATAGCCTACTCCTAGGTGATCTCTGCCTAACATATAAAGCTATGTCAAACCCAGAGCTGTTGGACATGCTACACCTAAAGAAATCCCAATCCCTCCGAGCTACACGCTCTAGGGACCTAAACCTTGTCACCACAATAAACAGGACACGCTGGAGGGATAGATTCCTGTCCCAGAGACTTCCTATACTCTGGAACAAGCTACCCATCTATGTCAAGCAAAGTTCTTCATTAGCACGCTTCAAGAAAAATCTTGATGAGTGGATAGGAAATAGGAAATACACCCTGGGGATCACTTCTGTGTCTCTGCTCGACAGTGGCACAGGAAAATAACTTTCTTGGGTGGCGTAAGTCATGGAACCTTGTTGGCTAGGCTTATGTAGGCCCTTGGGCCAATAGCCTAGTACCTACCTATGAACCTATGAACCTATAAGAGGACATTCTCAGGACTGCAGCATCCACCCCTTTAAAGGTACAACACAGTACAGTATCAGCAATGCATCTACGTACTGTGGAAGTAGAACCCACAGCCTTCTGCATCAGAAGCAAGTACACTACCTGTTGTGCTATTAACAATGCAAGCCGACGTAGCATAAGCAGCTCTAAACTCCTCTTCCCTTGAAGCTCTCAGCTTCTTGTAAAATCCACTCGACACTCAACTGTATCTCACAATTTTGCAGCACAAGAAATCTTGAAAAAGCCAAAATTTATTGGGGGGGGATGCCCAGAGACCAAGGACACATTTTAAACATTGCTTGTATAATCCTGGAAATTTGCTAGAATAAAATGCTGTGTTACCACCATGTGTTTCATCACCAAGTCTTGACCATAGGACCCTGTGCGCTATAATCAGAGCAACATACCACTATGCCAAATCAGCTCTTTCCTGAAAAACAGGAAGACTGAAACTTAAATGGCTATCATTTAGTGAACTCAGTTCTCACCATAGCTCGCAACCTCTTAGCAAAAAACACCTGGACAAAGCCAGTAATGGGGGAATACAGCCCCCAAACATATTCAGTGAATTAAGTTCTCACCATAGTTCTCAACCTCTTAGCACAAAATACCTGAACAAAGCCAATAATGGGGGAATACAGGCCCCAGAATAGGGACACATTTCAAATACTGATCTTATAAACTTAGAAAATTGCTAGAATAAAAGGTTGTGTTAACATGTACTTTCTGAAGAATATGAAATCTGAAATTCAAATGCCTGTCATTATTTTGAGAATTCAAAATCCAGAAACCCACAGATTTTATGAGGAACAGAACAGAGCAAAAATATGACACAAAAGTCTAAATAGTTTTTACAAGTAGTGATGGGTAGGGAATTCAGGCTCTTGCTACCTGCACCCAAGGTACATGGTTTGACCCTGAGTTATTCTCTCACCACCAAGTATATTTCCTGAGTTTCTCTCTAGCCACCAGGTATATTTAATTGGGGGTATTTTACACACACACACACACACACACACACACTACAGTACCTGAGTTTGGAGTAGTACCTGAGTTTGAGTTTGGAGTCTGTCCCAGCTTTGTTTGAAATTTCTGCAGCAGCTTCAAAGTCCCAGTGCAAGAGGAAGCTATAGCCTAAGTTTGAAATTCCTGCGAGAGCAAGCTATCCAGCCTGCAGATGTTGCAGTCCGATCCCTGATCCTCTTTCAGTCTATGCAGTTGTAACCGCATCAACGTCTGGGCATCTCTGTTGTCTGATGCCTTCTTCCTAATCTGGTCTGGTTAAACAGCAGATCCCTGCATGCATGCGTGAAGTTCTGGGACTTGCTGTCATTTTCAATTCAGTTATTTGTGACAGTCTGCCTTGCTGTCTGATGCAGCACATGCAATTAATACAGGGGTCTCGAGACCACTTTGTATAATAGGCAGAGGTCTGAATCTGGTAACATATGTCTGTCAGACAAATGTGTCAGACTACAGTGATTTACACATGCTCACAGGGCCAGCTTTTTCGTGCATTTTCATACCAGATAGGTTATCAGTACACCTTATATGATATGATAATGCTGTACACCCTTTGAGGGTATTCCTCTTTATGTGACTTATATGCATATGTCTGTGGTGCTCCTGATTGTTCTGCATCTTTCTGATGTCTGTTCGGCATTTGTTCTAAAAGGATATGATGCAAATGTTTTTAGGTTATTCCTTGCTCATATGTATTGCCTATTCACAAGATAATTTTGCTCTGTATTGCATATCTTCCTCCAGACTTGTTTAATACTGCAATTGTTTCTATCACAGTATATAGTTTAATGACAGATGTGGCCATCAGAAAATGTGATTGTTCCCCTGTTACAACACTTTCTATCATCTTGCTGCTGCTGAATTGCTGTTCTGTTACTGTTCCCTGAAATTCCATGTGAGAATGCCCAGTATTACTATGTCAGAAATGTTGGCAAATTAGCAATGGCAAAACTAGACTCTTGACATGTCATCCACACAGTCTTATTATTGGTCACTTATGCATGTTGTTTGTTATTAGACTGGTATGTCGCACTTACATGACCACACAACACTTGCCTGTCTATCACATGCTTGTAGGTGATGAACCTCTTTCCTATTGGTGCCAATGTCATATCTTTGCATAAACATGTCCATTTATGAGTTACCTGACATTACAGTTGTAAGGTCCTTTTGTTCTTGTGTGTACATGGTGAGATGCTGTCAGCATGCATACGACAATTCCCTGTATATACTGCCTTATATGCAATAACTGCATTCTGTTCATTCATTCCATAATGTGTTATCTCAAGTCAGCATTTAATTATCATGCATATTACATGTTTACTAATCTTTGTTACACTGCAGCTTTATGTCCCTATCATATCCTTTATCAGCACATCCATTATTATTCAAATCCACAACTGCAGGATTGACATTCACAGTAATTACCATTACATTAATATTGCAGATTTTATGTCAATAATTCTTCTTACACACTTTTGTTACATTTGCCTGCAGGATATGAACACATTTCAAACATTTACCCTCTATAACATATACACATCATTGTAATATATTTTTGTGTTATAATTTACCATTTAATTTCCCCTCATTTTGTATTGTTTCCCTTGTATGTGTAGGCTACAGCATGTGCTCGTATCACACTGCCTATACATGATTAATTTTGTTTACATTGTCTACTGCTGCCTGCAAGCACTTTTCCATGGCCACGAGCACTCTTGTTGGCCATAGAAAGGTACTTGCAACTGTGAAGGCATGATGAGCATAATACATACTCAGTCAGTTCTGCTGCTCATTGCACCAACACACTTAAATTGTGTAGTCATAGCTTGAAGCCTACACCATTGTTAATGAATCCCAGGGAATGTATTTTAATGTATTTAATACTTGTAGACATATTTTTATTATGTTCTATCATGATTAGAGAATGAATTATTAGTGTTAGGATGATGTTAAAACAAGCATTAGACCGTGAGCCAGTATTATGCATCATGTGGTTATTGAGAGTATTTAAATACCAGCTTTGCATTTTATATTTCTGCCTGTTAAAGTAGTTAATGCAGAGAATTGCAGCATTCATGTTGTATGTATAGTGTTAAATCAATTATTACTTTCATTGGGTAGTATTTGACTGAATGCTGATTAAACATATTTACCCCACATATCAGGTGAAAGGTTCCTCATTTAGTTTGAGCATAACTATATTCAGCTTAAATCACTGACCTTGAAACAAATCCAGTGGCCATCTCCATCCCATCTAAAATTATGCACTAGTACAGTTCCTGTTTCATATAACATTTTAAAGCTTTACTTTACAACTTAATGGAAAAGAAAGATTAAATGTGTGCGTGTGTTAGCTTATTCCTGACACTATCATTAGGTTAGTCATAAATAAGGCTTGCTTGTGTTTCTACTCATTTCACTGTAGCTCTTTCCAAAAAATCATGTTCACTACATGCAAAATCATCAAGAAATCTTTACAAAAAAATGTGAAAAAAGTTTGGAGATCCTATAGCCTCAGTATGTAAGTTAGGTACTCTTAATACAACTTCCATCTTGTCTTTTGTGGTTTGTGTAGCCATTTTTTGTTAATTAAGCAAGTTCCATTTGCAAATATTTACCTTTTGTTAGCTCAACACCTATAACTAATGCAGCCCGTTCTGAACATCTATAAGTTATACAGTGATTTCTGTTTATTCTCTTTGTCATAAAGATAACATCGAAGCAGCAAGGCATATTTGGAATTCAGTGCAGAATTTAATTTATTTTTTAGATGAAGTGAAGTCCTCCTATTGTAAAAAACACAATCGAAGAAATCTACAAGTGCTATGCTGGAAGTCCCTTGCTGAAGGCAATTTTCAAGACAGTCTTATAGCAGTAACAATGAGACGAAGAACATCTAAAAAAAATTCAATGAACTACACACATAAAAGCAGGAAACAGTAGCGATCACTCAAAATAACAAGTGCAATTTAGCAATCAAAGGTACTTAACTTTGCCTGCATGGTACTGCATACAAGTAAGATACTTCTGGAATGCAAGCTAGGACTCCAAGTTTTGCTGAGCTCCAGGAAAACAAGCAGGAGACAATATGTAGTGAAGGAGGCAAATATAAGCCAATTACTACACTTTTGCTAAGATCTATAGCTCTCAACTGTACAAATTTTCACAGAACGTCCAGATTTTTGTGTCATATTTTCGGTCTGTTCCTCATAAAACTATTGGTAAGCTGGCAAATTACTATGGATTGATGTCAATAAATAATGACATACATTTGAGTTTCAGACAATGGGCAGGATTCACGAAGCCTCCGTGTAAGAGTTATAACTCATACACGGAGGCTGCAGTTAAACGGAGTGATGTCAGCATGCTCTGCATATTCATGAGAGCATGCTGAGTCACACCTAAGGCTAACACGGTCCATGTAAGACAGTAGGGGGCGTGTCTGTAGGCCGAGCCCTGTAAGTGGACATGCCCCCAGAAGAGTAAAAGTGCCCAAAGTAAAAACCCACGACACAGTCCATGGAAATGTGAATAAACACAACACAACACATGTCCCCACAGATTACGAACATAAAATGTACAAATAAACATCACATCATTTTTTTTTAAATTGTAAAGATGTTTAACCGTGAGTGCATTCGTTTGCGCGGGCGTGCCCGTAGCGCAGCTACAGTTAGCAGTCAGTGGGAAAGCATATAAGAACTAAATATGCAAAGTAAGCCAGGAAGCAATAGCGTAGCAGTAGAGATGTTGGCTGAAGATCAGGCATTCATGGTTCGAGCCCCCACAACACCATTTTTTATTTTTAGCAAATTAAGCACGAAACAAATCCCTGACAAATATGTACACATAAAATCACATTTTATGTAAAATGTAATGAAATAGCCCATTTATATTGAAGAAATGTGAGGTAACAAAACAATAAAAAATGCCAGATGTGCCCATAGCTGAGCTACAGTTTAACAGGGTGAGTGCATCTGCCCGTAGGTGAGCAGTGGTTTAACTGGTGCAAAATGAGTGCCCGTAGCTGAGCAGTGGTTTAACACACTAAATCCATGTGCCCCTAACTGAGCTGAGTGTAATATGCGTGCTGATAGCCAAATGAGGCTTAAACCAGCGTACCCCATTTGCGCGGAGCTGCGCATCGCGCAAACAAGCTAACCGACGGGCAACGTTGAGCAAGCCGTATCAAAACTGCCTTTACACAGACACACCCCTCAGCTTGTCTAGACAGTCATAAAAAATAAAAAGTAGTGGCCAGGCTCGAACCCAGGATACTATACACCATAGTCAAGTTACTGAACCACTAAGCCATGACAGCAGTACCTATAAATGTAATAATAGCTAATATATAGGAATGAATACAAACTGGAGCATAACAATGCAGGTTTACTGAAGTTGATACAATTCCAAAATGGCCAATCACAGATATGTGCGGGAAAAACGGACTATATAAGCCCCATAGGCAGGAATACACAGCATAAGCGATTGCAGAACTGACTTGCAGCCAGAATGACAGGAGTAGGAGAGGGTAGTTGCTTTCAAGCACAGAGGTGGGGTGTTGAGGAGTCCAGGTACATGGTCTGGCTCCTAGTCCATAATCATGAGGCCCAACTCATGCAGGGCCAGGTCCTGTGGGGAGCATATAGGGCTGAGGCATGGGACCAGTTGGCTCATGATCTTACCAGTGCCACAGAGATTCCAAGGACTGGTGAGCAGGTCCGTCACCACCATGCGGACCTGAAGAGACGTAAGCAGGACCAATTGAACCTTTGGATCCAGGAGGCCCGGCAAATGCCCAACGCCCCACTACTGAGAAAGTTACATTTAACTATGTATGCAAGAAATTAAACTAGCTGCTATTATGGAGATGTGTATTCCAATATTACTTCATTTATATTACAGCTGCAGGTGTCCGTTCTGCGAACCGCAGAGCCTATGGCGATAGGCTGGTGTGGTTGCACCACCAGGCAGGTCAGTAATCCACTACCAGTAACTGTAAAGAAATATAAAAGTATGACAGTCAGCAAAAGAGTGCAGTGTAGTCACTAAGGAATAAAATGTGCAAGTAACAGTGTGAAAGTGTTTGCAAGTATTGCTTGATTACAAAAGTGTGTTGCAGCCTGTAAGCCAAACAGAAAAATGAAAATGTCTGACATAAATTCTGAAATAAAAATGCCCCACCTGTAAGAAAATAGTACACAACCTGCAGCAGGCTGAAAAGTATAGCTGCAGAAGATGATGAAATCACATGTGTGAAATATATCCCTGTTGAAATACTGAAACATGACAGAAGTGAGACTGCTGGAAAGGATTGTAATAACTACAGGTAAAACATGTCAATAAAGCCTAGAAGTAAGTACCATCCTGAATAGTAAAATGAAAACAAGTGAGAGAGTGTGAGAAAGTGTCATGAATCCAGCAATACAGTAGTAATAACCCCTGAATAAAGTATACTGCAGTCAGTACAGAATGAAATGCATGTGAGAATCCAAACCAAACAGCAAAATCTGTTCAAAGTGTGGCTGCATCTGGAATGTGTATCCCAAAATCTGGATATGTTGCTCTCAGTCTGCAATATGCAGATAGTATGATTGTCTGATATACCAAACATCCACACTTGTCTACAGCTATATAAAGCAAATGTAGCAGGATGATGTAGCTGAACAAAGCTAGATATGAATGTGTATGAAGAACAATAAAATGTATATATTGATGTTGCAGTAACAGTCCTATCACCAAGTTGAAATAGTTATCATATAGGAAACTGTAGTTAGAACAGTAGTGTGTATATATGTGCAGCTATTAGAAATGTACAGCATATGTATTGGTATTCGAAGGTGTTAATATTATTTTCTTCACCCCACCCTATAACCACATATAACCCATTCCACGTGAAAAATGGTATGTGCAATCACAATTAACACCCCTGGACATTTGTCCTCTTGGGTCATATATAGTTGCATGTCCGTTGATGCATCTGCCCTGTTCATACATCCAAACCTGATGGCCTGTTGCCATCAATCAACCCTGCATGTTGTTGGACTGTGTATTGCTGTTCAAATTATGCATGTGCTATGCTCACTGTTCAATGGTGTGAATATCTGGGTGTTTGGTTAATGGGAATACTAATGCATGCTGTTACAACTAATTGTGAATGGTATTATATGTCACTAACCCAAACTGTCATGACATAATGCAAAACATAGGATGACAGGGAAGGCGGGTTCCAGCGGACCCACCTCTCCCACCTCAGCTGGCGAGTGCACCTGGCACTAGTGCCCAGTCTGGACCCTCCTCCGGTGGCCCTGTGCCACCTGCGGGTGGAAGCACTGCAGAGGATGGGGCTCGCCCCCCTCTGCAAGTGTGGCCAGAGGAGAACCACCACTCACCCTCCGTAGCGTCCGGACTGTGGTGCGTAGGGAGATTCGGGACTCTGTTCTCAAGTCCCTATGCCAGCTTGAGGAACGGGTGGCACAACTTACGGGCATGCCTGTTGCCCGGCCTACACAGCCCCCAGCACAGCCCCGTCCTGGGCAGTGAAGGAACAGTGGCAACTGCCTATGGGTGGGGATATCAGTTCCACTGTTGCCATCTGTGGGCTCATGGGCTCTGGATATCCAAACCTCCGTCCCCGTCAAATGTGTAACCCCCCCCACACATGTCATACACCGCCGCTGTATGCGTCTTGTTTGTCTTGTCTGTTTACCTACCCAACCTACCTCCCCAGCTGTACCGACTTCCTTCACCTGACATACCACTCTCACCTGAAAAAAAAAAAAAAAGGGCACTCTGTACCCACAAAAAAATTACGCCCCATACATAGCTGCCCATTCCGCACACATGTCTGCTGGACATGGAAGCTATCAATTACAACTGGCTGTACAACAAGTATTATTGTTGTCCTGACACCTCTCTCAGGGGTGGAAGGTTTCAAATGTCACACCAAATTACATACATATGCACAGCTGTTGATGATGAAGAAATGGGCAGCTATGGGCCTTACCTACATCCCTCCTGCAAATCCCAAGCTTGTTTCCCTACTGTCTTACCCTCTTTGTGACCCCTTTTTCACCACTTTCCTGTCTCCCCATTTTCATTTCTTTCAAAGAAAATACCGCGGGTGTGCGCCAGAATAAGCACTGTTAAGCGGTTGTAAGCGGATGTGCGCGGAGCTAACCACCAGTGCGCATGCGTGAGCGCCACGCAAACCAGCGCTAACCCGGTTACAACTGCTTAAAAGTGCCTTAGTCACTTTGATTGACAGGTCCTGTACTCAGTTCAAAAGCAAAATAAAATCCCACTGTCAGTCCCGAACCCAGGACCTTGGAAACAGCAGTCTGTATGACCTACCACTAAGCCATGACTCTTATACAAGAACACTGTGCTAAAATAAATATAACATGTAATAGTAGGGATGAATGTAAAGGGAATATAGGATGTGTAGTACCCAAAGCATGTCATGTAGAATTACTGTCAAAACTACTGGATTCCCATAATAGTAGTGTGTGAACAGAAACAGCCATGCTAGTTGGTAGCTTGTAGGTAATAATGTCAGTTAATGTACATATATAAATGTATGTATATGTACATATATATATAGAAATATATATCTATATATAGTTGTAGGTGTCATTGTGCATACACACTTACTACAGGGAACAGGAGAGAGGAATGGAGAAATGTGAATCTACAACACAGCCTGAATCATGAGTGAGATACTAACCTTTACACTCACAGAACAGTGTCCACAGCATACCAGCATGGTCACCGCCCTTACAATCTGAAAGGGCAACGCCTATCTGACATACCCTTTTATAGCACTGTCCTGAAATCACACTGAGAACTGCAATCAGTACACAACTGGCTGTATGCAATTAGCAAATGCTGGCTTACAATTTGTGCAGAGGCCATCACATGGACCTATGCAGATACCTACAAAAGCATCCTGTACTAACACTCCACACATGCAATACATTCATTGCACTGTCTGGAAGCAGACAGAGGGAGAGAGACAAACCGAGACAGAGAGAAAAAAAAAAAAAAACACGCTACACACTGTGACTCTAAGCTGTCAGCAGTGACAGTAGCAGCAGGAATCAGAAGCAGTGGTAACACAACCAGCTGCGACAAACACAGGTAATGCAAAGTAGCAGGTTAATAGTGTGCATACTGTGAACCCTCCAAATGTGTCATAGGTCTGTATCTATAGGTATGTCCATGTGATATGTTATGTGTACGTAGTTCCACCAAAAGGGGATGACTATACATTACATGTCAATCAGTGTTAGGCCATGATCCTGGCAGCAGTTGTCTGTGCGTTGCCCTCAGCAATGGCTGTAGTGACTGCTTTGAAAGGTCAGTCAGGGTCAAAAGGCAGGATCAGCCCATCACAAAGGCACACTGGCTGGGAACAAGTGTCTGCAGGTACCCGATATCACTGTATATGCATCCCATACTGCATAATTCCATAGCTTAGCAGACCAGGCCGGTTATGCATATGATATGGTAGTTCCCAGGGTCAGTCGAGGTGCCTCCTTAGTGGTGCGGGACCACTGTTGCTGTATGCCACTGTCCAGGTACATATCCTGTAGTATGGCCAAGATAAATTATCAGTCTTATATGCGGTTGTATGTCCTCTTGGAGTTCAGGTAGCACACATCCAGGGATACCATGAGGTCACAGTGATGCTGTGTGTTCTGCTTTGCTGAGGGTGGCCCTCACCTGGACATGTGAGATGATAGGGAGGTTACATACAGCTGTGATAACTATTTCAACTGGTGGGGGTGAAGGAGGGGGGATGCATGCACCGAACCTGTCTGCAAGAATGTTGCCAATATCTGTGTGTTTGGTGAATGTTAAGTAGGTGTGTATTAACACAGAGCATATCTGAGGCATTTGGTCCATATGTGTAACATAACTGAAGAAGGCCTTGTGGTTATCCATAGTGTTTGTGGCCATTTCCCTCCCAGAGTAGGCCGTGGCCGTTGTTATGAGGGACCGTAGCGTAGTACCAGTGCTGACCACAGATGCCGTCCCTTAATGTGAATCTGCTCTGTCCTGCAGTAGCCTCCTGCTATTGTTATACAATCTGCCTCTGTCTGGGGTCCACCGGACAGGATGCCTAACCTTTGTGCATAGGGTCTGGGTTAGAAATGTGTGTGCAAGTTCCATGTAATCTGTGGCATGTCCATGGTAATCATTTGCAAAGGGGTCAGCAGTGTGGGTTGTGGCTTCCACTGGCCCAGTGTGCTGCATGGATACCATCTCAGTCCTAACAAGTGAATAACTGTCTAATCACATACATATCAAAGTAGTCTACTGTGCTGGTGGTGGTGGTGGGATATGTATATCCAGGCCGAGTAACTTGTGTCCACATCACACTAGTGGATGGCATCCCACATACAGTACCTTGGGATGAACCCCCAGAGTGAGGTTGTGCATTGGACCTGTCAGTGTGTGCTGACCGATGGGTCATGCTACTATGTTGTGTGGAATGTGGCAGGTATTGTTGCACAGGTGTTGGCTGAGCACTGATTTCTGTCCATGTACTTGTGTATCCACCACGACACACACACATGCAACATATGGGAGTAGTAGTATATCACTACACATGAGTATCATGTATAGCATGTGTGCCATATATTGCTGACATAGTCTGCTGATATCCTGTTTGTGTTCTCTTCCAGGGAGATGGTGCATCAGCGTAATCCCGCCTACTCTGCAGCGGAAGATGAGGAGATACACCAGAGCCTGGTGCGGGAGTATGACATCCTGTTTTCCCGCACCAGTCAGAATCAGCAGGAGAGGGCTGCACTGTGGCAAGACCTTGTCCGTAGGGTAAATGATATTGGCACGCATAATAGGACATATGAGCAGGTACGACATCACTGCAGTGATTTAATCAGAAGTGTCTGTCAGCGTGCATCAGATATCCACAGGCAACAGGTTGCCACAGGAGGTGGGGTGGCCACACATCCCCCCCTCACCAGACTGGAGGGGATACTCCTAAGTGTTGTGGCTCCAGCCCCGGAACAGCAACAGCAGTACACCTGCATCATGATGGAGGCTGGATCCACACAGCAGCACGACATGGAGCGTGCAGGTAATATGCCATATGTACACTTGACTGTTCTGTACACTGTTAGTTTATGCATGTGTAAGGTGTGTCCGTGGTATGTATCTGTCATCATAGTATGTAATTGTGCATGTGTGATACTGGCAATATCAGCAGCTGACGTGTGAAAGGCAACTGGTGTACTACTGCACTGTATCATATGCAATATCAATGGCACAGTTGTGCCCACTGACATTAATCTCATCATTTCTGCAGGTCCCCCCGGGGTTACAGCAAGGCAGGCCATCCATGCTGGTGAGTGTGTTTAACAATACCTATAATAGCCCTGATAGTGCAAGTAACACTAGTGTAACTCAGCAGTGCTCTGTGTGTATACTGCGGGGTGTGCATGTGTGCAGGTGTGCCTGTGCCCATGCATGCAGGTGTGCCTGTGCCCATGCGTGCATGTGTGCAGGTGTGCCTGTGTCCATGTGTGCATGTGTGCATGTGTGCCTGTGTCCACATGTGCATGTGTGCATGTGTGCACGTGTGCATGTGTGCCTGTGTCCACGTGTGCATGTGTGCATGTGTACACGTGACCACGTGTGCATGTGTCCATGTGTGCATGTGACCACGTGTGCATGTGTGCATGTGTCCATGTGTGCATGTGTCCACGTGTGAATGTGTGCATGTGTCCACATGTGCATGTGTCCACATGTGCATGTCTGCATGTGTGCATGTGTGCATGTGTGCCTGTGTGCATGTGTGCCTGTGTGCATATGTCCACGTGTGCATGTCTGCATGTGTGCATGTGTGCATGTGTGCATGTGTGCATGTGTCCATGTGTGCATGTGTGCATGTGTACACGTGACCACGTGTGCATCTGTGCATGTGTGCATGTGTCCATGTGTGCATGTGACCACGTGTGCATGTGTGCATGTGTGCATGTGTCCATGTGTGCATGTGTCCACGTGTGCATGTGTGCATGTGTCCATGTGTGCATGTGTCCACGTGTGCATGTCTGCATGTGTGCATGTGTGCCTGTGTGCATGTGTGCATGTGTGCCTGTGTGCATATGTCCACGTGTGCATGTCTGCATGTGTGCCTGTGTCCATGTGTGCATGTGTGCCTGTGTCCATGTGTGCATGTGAGCATGTGTCCATGTGTGCATGTGTGCATGTGTGCATAAGTGCATCACTGGTAACAATGTGCGGAGACTGTAAACTGTGTTTCCTGTCTTCCTCCCACAGGTTCTGGTGCTGCTCTGGTGTCCTGCAGCAGGGAACCTGAATCTGGTGCCACAGGTACTGGTAATGATGATATTTGTGTAATGGTACAGGAAGGTGTGTCAGGGTCCGCCATTGGTCAGCCAATTGACAGTACACAGATGTCAACCCCATCATTGCGCACAGTCATCCTGCCAGTACATCCTTTGTCACCATTGTCCCTAGGTGATGGACAGGATACAGTGGGCATTGACCAGGGTAATGTGGTACCTGTGGCACATGCGTCCCCACACAGCAGCCATGGGCAGGGTCCTGCGATGGTACCACACAGACAGTTGCCCATGGGTTCTCGTGGGAGCATCCGTTGGCGTACTGCCTCTGGCAGACGTGCCCAAAGAGGTCTGTCAACCTCAGCTATGTTTCGGGCTGTCATGCAGGCACAGCCGCGTATGTAAAGGTACACCAGACAGAGTCTGAGGGAGCTGAGAGCATGTCGCACAGCCATGACTGACAGTATGCGTGACATCGCGGATGCTATCCGTAATTTCACCGATGTCATAGACAGACGTTGTGGGGACATATTACAGCAGTTCCACAACCAAATGTCCATGAGCCAGGGCAATGGTGGGCGTTTGCGGCATCGACGTGGCCGTATGCCAGCAACAGCAGCAGCTGGCAGTCGGCGTGGACGACAACAGGCCCGCACACGCCCCCATAGTGCCAGCAGCAGCCCCAGCAATGCTGGGTCTGTGCTGTCATCGGAACGCCCCAGGAGACCACGTGCACGTGGCTCTGGACAGTCCCAACAGGGACCTGTGTCCAGTCAACACACTCCCGCTTCTGATGACAGTACCCAGTCTGGTTTAGTACTGGATACAGTCCATAGCACCCCTGCCAGGCACAGGTACCATGTCCGTGCCCACAGACACTGATCTGTATGACCTGCCAGGTGCAGTCTTTGGCTGTCCACAAACCCCTGTATATGGCAGCCATGAGGTGGAACTGTGTGCGTGCATACACACATGCAAAATGTTAGCACCTAGGGTGACCACATACATGCACACACTGCACCAACACTGCCCCACCCTGTACTGCTGCCCCTCACCAACACACATACACACACACATGTCAATTGGTGGTATCAGTGGCTGACTCAGGCATACCTAATTCACACCCTGTGCATATGATGACACCGTGCCACCTCCTGCAATCTCCAACATCATTGCGGGAACAGGTAAACACGTTGCTGATGCACAGGGTGACTACATAGAAGTGTATTAGTAGTATCATGTTGGTAACAGTACAGTGTGCTGCTATGACTGTGTGTATATCCCAGCATGCCTGATGCAGTAACCATATGAATGTCCTGAATTGTTATCTGCACCCATAGTACATACCAAAGTGTAACAGCTGCACATAATTGCATGCCGGTGGTAAGGATGTCAACAGATAGCCGCATACATGGGTAACACAGGGGGGAAGCTAACGCAAGTAGTGATATGCAATGGTGGACATGTACAGTAATGGTGTCAAGTTGCCCACAACGACTATGCAATGTGGATGTTTGCATGTTGATATGTGTGCAGTACCAATGTAATCCAAATCACAATTAACTATGACATAATATCAGTTCTACCATGGGCATCTGCGCTGTGTATTCCTGGGTACATGTTGATAGTGCCTACATATTTGCATTGTTACTTACTGTTATTGTTACCCCTTCTTTGTTGTACAATGCACTACTTCCAGCCCTGCATACTGTAGCTTTGTTTGCATGCATGTTCGCTTGGGGTTCCCTGGAACACTGCTTACACCTGCAATGCAGAGTTACAGTGCTTCTGTAGACTCCTAGTGACATCTGCATAGCGTACGATACGTATGTCAAGTTTACACATGACACAACGTCACTGTCTGTCCTGTACGCATGTACGTTGCCTGTGACACATTGCCCATGTCTTACCTGGCATTTACCCACATGTGCAGTCATATATGCCAGTGCTATGAAACAGTAGCAGTACACCCACACATACACACCTTCAGTATGTTGTTCCCCATTGGCCCTATGTGTTGGTACTCACCATGGCAATCACACTACTAGGGTAGCATGTGCAAAGGTAACCTGTGAATCACCTCTATGGTCCAGTTGTGGTTTATGTGAGTCATGTGGCAATGTCACAGCTGCCACATGTATGCAGTCAGCCATCACCCTTGGCCAGGAATGTACAACACATGTGTGGGATGCCACCACACAGCCAATCTGGGGACTGAGCTATCTGAACCCAGTAATGCCATACCCTGTCAGGTGGCATGTCATATATACTACATCCTGGACAAACTTCAACCCCAATCCCTGCTGCTACTATTGATAAAACCCCTGAAGATGTTTCTGATAGTTTTAACCAATTCTTTACTGAGACATTTCAAGCCCTAGCTAGCCAACTACATCCTAGCTCCCCTGGTCCTGAAAGTAGCACCCCTAGAAACCTACTTGCGTTCAGCTTCCAACCAGTCGCCACTTCACTTATCAGTACCTTGATTGAAAAAGTAAAACCCACTACACTTTCTGCTGATCAACTCCCTGCCGAGTACCTACAAAAATCAGCTGATGCTATTGCTTACCTCGTCTCAAAACTAATCAAATGAACCATGGTAGAAGCTAAATTTCCCACCATCTGGAAAATATCCTATTTAATCCCACTTCACAAAGGAGGCAGCTCTACTGAATTCTCCAATTATAGGCCAATAGCTATACTCTCTCCTCTTGCACAGATTATGGAAAATTTATTCATAGACAATTCATGCACCACCTAATCCAAAATCGCCTTATGGCAGACACTCAGCATGGCTTCCGTCCTCATCACAGCACTACTTCAGGCCTCCTAGCCTTTACTAACACCATAAACCATAATCGCAACAATAATTATATATCCTCAGCCCTCTTTTTGGATCTTTCCAAGGCATACGATATGGTTGATCACCAACTTGTAATCCACACCCTGCAAACATTCTGTCTTGATACTGGAGCCCTCCAATGGTTTCAATCCTACCTGCACGGTCGACAGCAGTCTGACCTCTGGCAGAACAAACTCTCTAACCTTCTACCTAACACCCTCAGAGTACCACAAGGCTCTATACTAGGGCCCTTGCTGTTCTCCATCTTCATTAACGACCTTTATACTGTCATCCCAAAAGTCAGTTGTATCCAATATGCTGATGACTCTACTCTGATTTGCTCAGCCACATCTCCAGTAGAGTTATGGTCAGCTACCCAGACCACCTTTAATACAATAGAAAACTGGCTTTCTGAACATCGTCTGATCCTAAATCCCAAAAAAACTAAAATGCTGTTATTTTCACCAACACGTAGGTCTACCGCTTTCACCTTTACCATAAAATCAAATGATGGCACAATAATCTCCCCTGACCCATCTACTAAACTATTAGGTGTCATCATAGACAATAATCTCAAATGTGACCTACATGTTAACCAAACTATCAAAACCATCAATAAAAGACTAGGGTCACTTTACAGAATAAAAGCCTTCCTAACCCCTCCAGCTAAAATTGCCATAGCTCGCTCACACCTTCTTTCAACCCTTCTGTATGCATCCCCTCTACTATCGAATATGAACAAGATTGTCCTTAACAACCACATTGCCAGGTTTGCCACTGGGCTGCCTTTTAGGACACATCATTGCATCAATCTAAATCAGCTTGGTTGGCTTGAACTACCTAGCCTAATACAGTATAACCAACTGATTATGGCCTATAAAATCCTCTATAATCCGGACAATACTCCTGCACTTAAAATATTATCACCCCCTATAACAATCCTAGACCACTTCGATCCTCTAACAAACAACTAATTCAGACTAGCAAAATTAATAACACAGCCGGTGATTCTCTCTTTGCAAACTCTCTAAGTAGATCCTGAAACTCACTTCCAGCTGATATTACCTTACTTTCCACCTTAGGTCAATTTAACACTAGACTCAAACAACATTTGTCACTTAACTGGCTATGTCAATGTATCAAGCCTGGCTAACTCGAATGTGTAAAATCTGTTAACCAGTTTACTGTGTAATTTAATTAAATCCTGACTTGTGCTCAGGACTAACTTTAACCTGTGGAACATGTTTAACTTGCTTACTTAAGTAATCTCTGTAAATAATCTGTTTGTAATATGTAATGCTGGTATTATGTAATGCTGCATCTGCTTACCCTTGGAGCTTTTCTCCCCGGGCCTCCGCTGAAAATGGACATGCATCCAGTCGGACTATCCCGGTCAACAAATGTAAGATAAATAAATAAATAACTAAGAATATTGCAGTGACTACAATACAAGTCAGACATTGACATGCACTGACAGCATGCCGAACACACTGGGGCATACGTGGGGACTCAGAATAGCATCCTGCTTGAGCATCACACACCTCCACAGCTGGCACACAGGCATATGTTCCATTGGAACAGAGCACATGCCACACATGGCACACACATCCTGTGTGCCACACACTCACAGCCTGTAGGGCTACACAACACACCTGCTACAGACGTGTCAGGTACCTGTCTTGGGTGCTGCTCTGGGGTCCCGCTCAACAGGCTGTATCTGGTGAAGGTCACAGTGATATGCCTCAGGGGCACTATGGTCCACCACAGAACACATGCATACAGGTCAGTCAGAGGCATGGACACATATGACTCACTCATTGACCATGCCACTATGGCTGACCTGAGACATACCTCCCTGGACTGCATGATAGGGAACATAGAATGGATCTCTCAGCATGTGGCACAGGCCAGTATGAGCCTGATCTTGGTTGCCAACATACCCTCACCAGGTATGCTACCACTATATGTGGGAAGGGTGTTGTATGTCTACATTCTGCTCAGTCTCCAATGTCATTCATATGGTATCTGCTGGCTGTCAACGTGTGCTTACATGCTAGGGAAGCCACAATGATGTGCAAGGGTCATCTTGCACGTGACACCCATGGCCCGATGTATATTGGCAAAGCTCCTTGATACACACATACTGCCTTATGCTGCAGGACACTGTTTACATAGCCACCTCCGCGGGTATCACACAGGTTAGGACACTAACAGTGCTGCTACACAACAACAGCAGTGTACACCGCAAGATGCATGCACTGGACACTGTCCTCAGCACGGTGAACTGCAATGTCTGTGCAGTACCAGAGTCCTGATTCATGGCTCACAGGTGTTACCCATCACTGACAGGTTATGCCCCATACCATGCCTGTCGTCCCCTACACATGTAACACACATGGACAGGGGGTGGTATCCCAAGGCACCACAGATACACACACCTCCAGGTTGTTGGCACAGCACAAAGCATCAGGGCCTAATCATGTGCAGCTAACAGTGTGTCGGACTGCCATCTGGTTCATAGCCTGGCACACACAACCCTCCCATACACAGGAAGACCACCTATCCTCCATAACAACACTGGCAATATGACAGTCTCAAGAACTGTCTTTATATGGCTGGACTGCATCCAGCCAAACATTGTGCGTGAGCATTACTGTAGCTACAACACACTAGTTGAAGGGTTCACAGCATGTGGTCACTGAATTGCAGTGGAATGACATGTTACCACTACCACAACAGGTGGGAACATGCAGCACCTGTACATCGACTACATGTAGACTATGTGGCCCAGACCAGATGTGTATCCCCTGCTGTAGGTATTTTACCATATACACCCACATTGTATAGACACATACCGCGTGCGGCCCCTGCACAGTAAGACACAGTCATATTGGTATACATTGCAAATACCATTTATCCACTCGGGGCATGTGTCAGACATGGTAACTACTGCAGGTCACAGGTATTTATGTGTATGTGTCACACACATACATCATGTGTGCAATGCCTTGCTGGTTTAGGCAATGGCATGCATTGTTATGTACAAAGACCCACACAAGGTCATAATGTGTGTCACAACCACACGTGGCAGTTGTGGGTTACCATAACATACCTATCTGTACTCTGACAATGGTAATAGACACAGTAGCAGAGCGCACTATTGGCATTACTGGCCAACTAGCCCTGTTTGGCTGTGCTGATAGTGTGGTGACATCCCCTGTGTTTACTGGGGGAATATGCAGCATCTGGTGTATTGTAGTATTTGCCAAAAGGATCTGTTCTCTCACACTTGCATTTACACACACCCTACTAGCCCCACACGCACACTTGCAGGATTCATACCCCTATCTAACTTAGTCACGACACGTGAGAAAGACGCATTAGCGAAGCGCACTATTCGGATTACTAGATAGAGCTTTTTCTCTGGCTGTACTTATAGGGTGCTGACATCATCAGTATTTTGAAAGGGTAATGTGCATCAGGTAGTGTGATCTCCTGATTGCCAAAACTAACATGTTTTTCATACGGAAATGCACACACACAAACTCACCACATCCAAGCACTTACCACATGCAGGTTTCAAACCCCTACGTAAATATGTTATAGCACTTCTGAGTAACGCTGTAGCAGGTTGTGCTATTCTGAGTACTGGCAGATGTGGCTTCTCCAGCTGTATGTATAGGGTGCTGTCATCATCACTGTTTGGAAAGGGTAATGTGCATCATGTAGTGTGATCTCCTGATTTCAAAAAAAGCACATGTTTTTCATACAGAATTGCACACACACACAGAGTCCCCACATTCAAACACATGCCATTTACAGGTTTCAAACTCCAATCTAACTATATTATGACACTCGGGAGAGATGCAATAGCAGAGTGCGCTATTCGAATTACTGGGAGGGTTTTCTTCTCCTGCTGTACTTATAGGGTGCTGATATCATCAGTGTTTAGAAAGGGGATTGTGCATCCTGTCGTGTGTTCTCCTAGTGGCCAAAAGGGATATTTCTTTCATACAGACTTGCACACACACTAGCCTCCTCCACACACACTGAGCATTTGAAGGATTCAAACCCCTACCTAACTATGTTCTGACACTCGAGACAGACGCATTAGCGGAGTGCGCTATTTGCATTACTTCATGGGTTCATAGGTTCATAGGTTCATACTAGGCTATCTGCCCTACGGCATTTATAAGCCTAGCCAGAATGTGTTTGGCTTTCACCACTCATTTTAAATTAATTTTGCTATGCCCTTTTTTTTTGAGGTTAGTATACTGTGCTTCTGTCTAACAGTGACACAGAAGTCATACCCGGGGTAAACCTACGATCTCCCATCCACTCATCAAGATTCCTCTTGAAGAGAGTCAATGAGGGACTCTGCCTAACCTGGACTGGGATTTTATTCCAGAGTAAAGAGAGCCTCTGGGTTATGAATCTGTCCCTCCAGCATGTCCTATTTATTTCAGTGCTGAGGTTCAAGTCTCTCAAGCGTGTAGCTCGATAGGATTTGGATTTTCTGAGGTGCAGCATGTCCATTAATTCTGGTTGGACATGGCTTTATACGTCAGGCACAGATTGCCTCTGAACAGGCGGTATGCCACTGAGTAGAGCTGGAGTTTCTTTAACCGGGCAGCATATGGCATCTGTTTGAGCCCTTTGATCCTCTTGGTGAGGTACTTTTGGGGTCTTTCCAGTTGCTGCAGGTGTCTGGTAAGGTACATCCCAAAAGGGGCATTGTACTCAATTATGGGACTGATGAGGGATGAGTAAAGAGGCACGATGACCTCCCCTGATCTAGATGTGAATCCCTTCATGATTATGTGGGCTATATAAAATGTTTTTCTAACCACTTTGGCCACGTGGTTGTCAAATGAGAGATTGCTATCAACTTGGGTCCCCAGGTCCCTAATTACTTCTTCTGTACTTAATGGATTACCACCTATGTGGTAATTTGTGGGCACTGTTTTTGCCAAAGGGATGACTATACACTTTTGGCATTTAGCTTGAGGCCATGGCTCTGGCACCAGTTGTCTGTTTCTATGAGGCCCTTTTGGAGGATGCTTGTGTCAGCTGGAGAGTCGATTATGGCGCCCAGTTTGCAGTCATCTGCGAACTTGGTCAGCCACAGTCCTTCCGTGTTGGCCTGTAACTCCGAGAAATATGTACTGAACAAGAGAGGTCCCAGGACTGAGCCTTGTGGGACGCCACTTGTAACTGGTTTGGAGTCTGACATGGCTCCAGCAATTCTAACCATGTGGGTTCTGTCCTTGAGCCAGTTTGCAACCCATCTAGTGACATAGGGGTTTATATTTAAGCTGGTGAGCTTATCTATAATGCCCGAGTGGGGTATTGTATCGAAGGCTTTTGCGAGGTCGAGGTAGGCTGTGTGGACCACCTTCCCCTCGTCAATGGCCTTGGTGACTGTTTCAAAGAAATCAACCATGTTTAAGAGGCAGGATCTGCCCTTAACAAAGCCGAACTGGGTAGGATCCAGTGTCTGTAGGTCCCCAATATCTTTATTTATGAGGTCCATGATTATCCTTTCCATAGCTTTGCAGACCAAGCTAGTCAGGCTTATTGGGCGATAGTTTCCAGGATCCGTTGAGGCACCACCTTTGTGGAGAGGGACCACAGTTTCTGTACGCCACTCTTTGGGTACATATCCTGTAGTAAGAATGAGATTGAACAGTAGTTTTATGTTTGGGTTTAACTCTTCTTGGAGTTCATGTAGGACACAGCCCGGGACACCGTCTGGTCCCATTGATGCTGTGTTTTTTGCTTTGGAGAGGGCGGCTCTTACCTGAGCATCTGAGATGTCAGGGGGGCAGCACTCTGCTGGAAGAGATATTTGCCCTTTTGGTGGGGAGGGGGGGGGAGTTTGCGCTGGACCTGTCAGCTAGGATGTTGGCAATGTCTGTGGGTTCGGTGTATTTTTTGTCATTTTGGACTAATTCTGAGCATATCTGGGAATTACCACCCAGGTTCCTAACATAACTAAAGAAAGCCTTGTGATTATCCTTAGTGTCCTATGCAATTTTTCTCTCGAAGCTGGCCTTAGACGATTTTATGAGTGCCAGTAGTTTTTTGCTAATACTGATCAGAGATGCCTTCCCTTTTTGGAATTTTGCTCTATCATTTAGTAGCTTCCTCCTTCTATTGTATAGCTTGTTTATGGCTGGGGTCCACCAGACAGGATGTCTGCCTTTGGAGGATTGGGTCGTGGTTTTATTTGGGATCGCATGATCCATGCATTCCTGAAGGTGTTCATAGAATGCGTTTATAAAGGATTCTGCGGTCTGGGCCGTATTTTCCACAGGCTGGGCGCTTTGAAGGATTCCACGTCACTTTTGAGAAGTGTGAAATTTGCTATCGAGAAGTTTTTCACTGTGGTTTTCTGGGCAGGGGGGTGGTGTCGGGATGTGAACATCCAGTGAGATTAGTTTATGGTCTGATCTTACCAGTGAGGGATACACTTCTGGTCTGGAGCATAGAGTCCCCATGTTGGTGATGATCAGGTCCAGTATGTTTTCCCCTCTTGTGGGAGTGGTAACAAGTTGTTCCATAGCATTTGAGTTTATAAATTCTAGGAACCTTTGGGCTAGGGTGTTGGAGCTAGAGTAATGTTCCCAGTCTATGTTTGGGTAGTTGAAGTCGCCCAATATAATGGTGTTTGGAGAGACCTTCATATTTTCCAGTGTTCTCAGGAAGGCCGAGTGGGGTTCCTGGGTTTGGGAGGGTGGTCTGTAGCAGGCTATAAACTGGAAGGCAGTTTTACCCACTGTTAGTTGCACATGGATAGTCTCTGATGCTTCGTGCTGTGCCATCAACCTGGAGGTGTGGGTATCTTTGACGAATATTGATACTCCCCCTCCTTTTGTGGGTAGGTCCAAGTTTTGGGGCCGAAAAGCATGGTATGAGGTATAACCTGGTAGTGCTGGGGTGCTCTTGGGAGCCTTGAACCAGGTTTCTGTTATTGCACAGATATCAATTTTCTCCATGCTAAGGAGAGTTTTGAGTGCATGCATCTTGAGGTTTAGACTTCTGGCGTTGAGTAGCATTACTCTTAGTTTCTTATCCCTTGTGATACCTATGGAGGTGGGTTTGTCTTTTGAGCCTTGCCTAAAAGAGGTACTATGGGGGTAGCAAGAGCCTTTGCCAGTATCCAAAAGCCCAGGGGTGACAGGTGCAGGCCGTCCCTAGCGAAGCATCGTGGCTTGTCGAGCATGTCATCCCAGGGTGACAGGCATTGGATCCCCTTTGAATGACACCAATAATTAAGCCAATTGTTGAAATTGATCATCTTGTCTTCATATTGTGGCATCATTCTTGGTGAGGGTAAGATGCTACTCAAGGTCAGGGTCATACCGGCCTGGGTCACATGCTCAGAGAGCTCCTCTATGTCTCTTTTCATGTAGTCCAGGGAGGTACATCTCAGGTCATTCACACCAGCATGGACAATGACTGAGTCATATTTGTACTTGCCTTGGAGTGACCTGAGTGCTTGTGTTATGTGGCGGATCCTAGCGCCCGACAGGCAGCTCACCGTGACCTTCTCCTTGTTCAGCCTGGTGAGCGGGACGTCAGTGTGCCTGATGATAGAGTCACCTATTACAAGTGTATCAGGTGTGTTGTTTAGCCTTAAGAGCTGTGACTGTTCGGCACACTGGCTTTGTGAGCTATGTGTTGCACGTGTTTTGTTTTGGGGTAGCGGTTGCTTGGGTGTCAGCTTTGGAGGTCTCTGCTGCTTAGGCAGATTTTTATTTAGAGACTCCTAGTATGTTTTTGTGTGTTTATGTGTTTGGTCTGCTGTCGTGGTAGGTCTATGTGAGACTGGAATTGTACTGAGTGTGGTTTTCTTCTCCTCCTGATTGGTTATGCCAGTACTGAGTTGATAGAGCTTAGCCTCCAGTTTAGCTATATGGATGCATCTCTCACATGTGTTGGAATTTATTGGGAGGAGGAGAGGGTTGTCTGTGTACATGAGGCAGTTGTAACATTGCCTCAAGATTCCCAGATTCACCAGCTGGACCGGCGAGAAGATTGACAACTGACCTTTGGACATGCTAGAATAGTATTGGGAATTCCTTTATAATTGAAAAAAAAAGGGCCAATGGGGAACAAGGTACTCGAGAGGACTTTGTGAGAGTGTAGTGCTTTTAATTTTTTAGTGCTGACTTATATAATTGCTTTAGTGAGCAAGTGCCTTTAGTGAGCAAGTGCCAGGTAACTTAAATGCAATGTGTTACAGGTAACTTAAATGCAAAAATGTCAAACAGTAACTTTCTTTTAAGTGAAACATGGAAATGAGTACAGTAAGCAATGCAGATATCACTAGGGATCCACAGAAGCGCTGAAAAGCCACGTTTTAGGTGGAATTAGCATTTCAGGGAAATAACAAGCAAACAAACAACACACATACAAACAGAGCTAGATTCAGCAGGCCTGGATCTAGTCTATGCTACAGCAAACAAGGTGTACCAATTTCAGTAAGAAACAGTTGAAATATGCAGGCACTATAACCCTTTAACCAGAAATTCCCAGCTCAGAAGGGCAGAGTCCAGCCTCTCCTCCCACAAGAGTGCAGACCACGAACCTTCTTAATGTAAAATAACTGGCCTGAAGCCCAAGTGCTTAAACCAGAACTAATACACTTTTAGAATAACAGACACTGAGCCCTCAATCAGCAGTTCCCAACTTAGAAGGATGTAAGCCACCTGTCCTGCCACCACAGTGCAGGCCACAAACCTTCCTAATGTAAAACAACTGGTCTGAAGCCCAAGTGCTTAATCCAAAAGACTTAGAATGATAGCTACACTTTAATCAAGTTACTACCAAGCAGTAATAAATACAATTGAGTACTTTGAAGAATGCCTGGATTAGTGCTCAAGTTATACAAACTAAGCTAGATTCAGCAGGCCTGGATCTAGTCTATGCTACAGCAAACAAGGTGTACCAATTTCAGTAAGAAGCAGTTCAAATATGCAGGCACTATAAGCCTTTAACCAGAAATTCCCAGCTCAGAAGGGCAGAGTCCAGCCTCTCCTCCCACAAGAGTGCAGACCACGAACCCTTTTAATGTAAAATAACTGGCCTGAATCCCAAGTGCTTAAACCAGAATTAATACACTTTTAGAATAACTGACACTGAGCCCTCAATCAGCAGTTCCCAACTTAGAAGGATGTAAGCTACCTGTCCTGCCACTACAGTGCAAACCACAAACCTTCTTAGTGTAAAACAACTGGTCTGAAGCCCAAGTGCTTAAACTAAAAGGCTTAGAATGAGTTGCACCAAGAAGTAATAAATACAACTGAGTACTTTTAAGATGACGCAAAAGCAAAATAAATTAGGAAGAAACACAAATACAGTAAAAGCAGATAATTTTTTTTTTTCAGAAAAGTAGCAAAAATAGTAGTAAAAACAATTCACATGCAGTGCAAGTTGGCACACTTGAGTATGTAGCAATATTAGTCCACACACATTTTGAAAAAAAATTAATTAAATTAAAAAGGACTAAAAGCAAGTGCAGAAAGGGTTTATTAGATAGAATGCGGTAAAGAGATAGGACTGGGGGAGTGTCCTAGATCAAATCTACAGTGGGGCGGGCACTGCAAAAGCCACCAAATTTAAACTACAACCAAGAACAGGGGTGGGGGGTGGAGAAGACAGTTTCAACAGAGCTAGATCTGAGGAATCAGTCCAAATTATAAAACCACAAAAAATGCAGAAAATATACTTAAATCAGCTTATGTCCAGTTGATGTATGCAGACAAATCTCAGTAGCAAGCAACTCGATTTAAAATGATTACAAGAAATGTAACCAACACAGGTTTTAATGTTATCAGAAACCCCCCAAGCTAATTAACACTTAAAGGAATTTCAAAGCAGTCTAACAACTAGTGCAGAGCTTCAGAGACACACACAAGACAGTTTCAACAGAGCTAGATCTGAGGAATCAGTCCAAATTATAAAACCACAAAAAAATGCAGAAAATATACTTAAATCAGCTTATGACCAGTTGATGTATGCAGACAAATCTCAGTAGCAAGCAACTCGATTTAAAATGATTACAAGAAATTGGTAGGCTTCCCTTCTCCTGCTGTACTTATAGGGTGCTGACATACTGGTAGGCTTCCCTTCTCCTGCTGTACTTATAGGGTGCTGACATCATCTGTGTTTAGAAAGGGGAATGTGCATCCTGTAGTGTGTTCTCCCAGTTGCCAAAAGGGACATTTCCCTCACACAAAATTGCACACATACTAACTCCTCTCTTCCAAACACACACATTTGCAGGATTCAAACCACTACCTAACTATGTTAAGACACTCGAGTCAGACGCATTAGCAGAGTGCACTATTCGCATGATTGATAGGCTTTCCTTCTCCTGCTGTACTTATAGGGTGCTGACATCATCTGTGTTTAGAAAGGGGAATGTGCATCCTGTAGTGTTTTCTCCTAGTTGGCAAAAGGGATACTTCTTTCATACAGTCTTGAACACACACTAACCCTCTCCACACACTGAGCATATACAGGATTCAAACCTCTACTTAACTATGTTATGACACTTGAGATGGACGCATTAGCGGAGCACGCTAGCTGCATTACTGGGAGGATTTCCTTCTCCTGCTGCACTTATAGGGTGCTGACATCATCAGTGTTTAGAAAGGGGAATGTGCATCCTGTAGTGTGTTCTCCTAGTTGGCAAAAGGGATATTTCTTTCATACAGTCTTGAATACACACTAATACCCTCTCCACACACTGAGCATTTACAGGATTCAAACCCCTACCTACCGATGTTATGACACTCGAGACGGATGCATTAGCAGAGCGTACTATTCGCATTACTGAGAGGCTCCACTTCTCCTGCTGTACTTATAGGGTGCTGACATCATCAGTGTTTAGAAAGGGGATTGTGCATCCTGTAGTGTGTTTTCCCAGTTGTCAAAAGGGACATTTCCCTTTTACACACAGAAACCCCACCCACACACACACTGAGCATTTGCAGGAGTCAAACCCCTATCTAACTATATTATGACACTTGAGGGAGACGCATTAGCAGAGCGCACTACCCGAATTGCTGGCCATCTATTCTGCACCTGCAGTATTTATAGGGTGCTGACATCTTTATTTCTACAGAAGTATGTACATGTAGTACTACCTGTCAGGTGGGGGATAGCATATATATACATTTGCAGCCACCTACGTCAGGGTCAGATATGCACATCGCACTGGCAGGTTATGTTCTATACCATGCTTTGTGACCACAGGACCTGTAACACACAACACAACCAGTCCAGAACACCACACCCACATCCAGGACACACACTTAGCTTCCCTGGGAACAGTGCCGGGATATGCAGGTGTTCACATACACCATTCCAGTTGTTAACATCAGGTACAGGCATATTGTGTGTGAGAACTACTCAGGCCTCTACCACTTTACCCTACAGCCACTACAATTTGTGGGTCCATGTGCTATGGCAGAACCACACACCACAGCCACATGGGGGAATACATATTGCACCTGTCCATCTGCAACGTGGGTACTCACTGTTCCACACCAGAGGTAGACCACCATTGTTGATATCTGACCATACCCACCTTTCCCTGGACATCCATATCCCATCTCCACCCCCAGGCAAGGTTGTCACTGCACACAAACTGTATTTAGCACAAGCAGACTCTACACTTGTGAAGACTGGGGTGGACGACTTCAGAGGACCCATGCTGGGGACTATACTGGCCACTCAGCATAATCCTTGACAATTGCATTCTATGAGCATGTGTACGGTTTGCATTGATCATGCTATCCCACATATACCCATGACTGCTCCACAACAAGACACCTGTCAGCTGTACACCAGCCATATATGCGCCGTACAACAGACAGAGTGAGCTAATACATTGCAGAGCTGTAGCCCACAGAGGGAGGACATCTGTGAACAGTTCCGGCACAGCACTTCATTCACACATAATCATTACAACAAAGTGTTGAAAGTGGAATCGTCCAGAGAATGCAGATAAGGTTCCCCTCAGTCTGTTATTGATGGACACCTACTGTCAGAGATCCTCAGCAACCCTCTCCAAGCACACACCGACAACATGGCTGTGGCTTAGCACATTCAATCCCTGGGACCTCCACGGTGCCCCTGCTTGACAGAGGCACAGCTCACTAGCCTCACATGTTGCCTTCTGTGACCTACCTTACAGTGGCACAGTAGCCTACTGTCCTGGGGATGCAGATGCCAAGCACATTCTGGCTGAGCTGTCATTCCCTAGGGCAACAAGCCTAGTATTGACCTCTACACCCATATGTTCAATTGTCGGATGCACAATATTTGTTGTGCTGTTCTACTGTTTGCAGGTCTTTATTGCCATAACATTCCCTGTTCCTATGACCAACTTGTGTATCTGTGGAAGATGTTTGCATATGACGGTGATCCACTATATCACTTATGTCTCTGTAGTCATTTACTGTGTGCACTGGGCAGATTTCTGTGTTGTGATTGGTTCCTGGACTGACACATATAAATACCAGATATGTGTGGCCAACTGCTAAATGGAGATATGGCCTAAGTGTGTGAGCATGCCCAGTTCAGCCTTTCCATGGCATGTTGTCTGACATATGCCTCATTTATCAAAGTGTGCGAGCATGCCCAGTGCGAGCTTTCCATATGTTGCACTCTGAAGTCCACCACATATTTGGGTGTGTGTGAACTTCAACAATATCTCACTTTTATGGTTGTGTGTTGGGTGTCATGTTGTGTACTAACTGGCCAACTGCTTCGTGTCTGCCACAACAGGGATTATACTGTGCCTGCAGGGATTGCATGGGATACTTTGCAGACAGTTCTCAACATACTTTCATAATGACCTAACACTGTAGTACCGTATAGTGTACTGGTTCAGTACTTTCACTGTGGTGGACAGTATCCTGGCCTTTAGTCCTATGACTGCTTGACATCTTCATAGTGAGCACAACAGACTGTGTAGGGGCCAGTTGTGCACATATGACCATGTTGCATTATGTTCAGATATGGACTACCTACACCAGGCTCGTCCAACATTGCTAGTGTATTCCACAACATGGGTGGACATTGGCAAACACTAGCAATGTTCCCTAGGCCATTTCTGATGCTAGTCACAGGGTGTGTTTGTCCTTCGACACACATTGTAACTGGAGTTTGCCATGACATATGTCATGGTTAGTATACTGTGCCTCCGTCTACCTCTGACATAACAGTGATACCCAGGGTTAGCCTACCATCTCCCATCCACTCATCAGGATTCCTCTTGAGGGGTGTCGATATGTGACTCTCTGGCTGACCTGTACCAGGGGTTTACTGAAGAGTGGGGGTGCCTTCTGTGTTATGGATCATTCTGTACAGCTTGTCCTATGTATGTCAGTGCTGGGGTTCAGGTCTCTCATGTGCATAGCTCACTGCCATTCAGATTGTACAAGGTGCAGCATGTTCATTGATTCCAGGTTGGACATGGCTTCATACATCAGGCTCAGCTTGCCTGTAGCTGGGCAGTATGGCGGTGTGTGGGGCTGCAGTTTGTTTACTCAGGCAACGCATGGCATCTGTTCATGCGCTTTGCTACTCCTGGTGGGGTACTGTTGTGGACTTTACAGTTGATGGAGGTGTCTGCTGCGGTATATCCCACAGGGGCTATTGTAGTCAACTGTGACGCTGATGGAGGATGACTGCAGAGCTACAGTGAGTTCCCCTTATCTACATCTGCCAACCTTCATGTCTGGGTGGGTATATAGTATATGTTTCTGCGAACACTACAGCCACATGTTTGTCCATTGCAGGATATTTATCACCTTTTGTACCCAGGTCTCACATTACATGTTAGGTACATCATGGGTTAACACCTGTGTGGTAATTTGTGGGCACTTACTGTATATCCACGGTGGTTGTCTATACACAGTTCTGCAATTAGCTTGCTGACATGGCTATGGCTCCAGTTGTCTGTTTGTAGGTGACCCTTTTGTGGGTTGCTTGTGTCAGCTGGGGGTCGGATATGGTGGGCTGTTTGTTCTCCTCTGCATACATGTTCAGTCACAGTCCTTCCATGTTGGCCTATACCTATGGGACATATATACAGAACGGGGGGGGCAAGACCAGGCCTTGTGGGATGCCACTCATATCTGCTTTGTAGTCTGACATGGATGCGGCATGTCTGACCATGTCAGTTCTGTCCTTGGTCTGGTTTGCAACTCCTCTACTGACATAGGGGTATATATTTAAGCTGGTGAACATATCCATACTGAACTCATACGGTATTGTCTAGAAGCATGTGCACGGTCCATCTACGCTGTGTGGACCACATTGCCCTCATCAATGACCTTAATGACTGCTTCAAATGGGTCAAACATGTTTAGGGGCAGGATCTGCAGTTACAACAGCCACACTGTGTAGGGTCCAGTATCAGTAGGTCCACAATAGCCTTCTGTCTGCGGTACATACTGATCCTTTCCATAGCTGTGCAGAACAAGCTTGTCAGGATCCTGGGGTGGTAGTTTGCAGTATCCATTCAGGCAACACCTTAGTTGTGATGGACCACTGTTGTTGTACACTGCTCTTTGGGTACATATCCTGTGGTAAGGCTGACATTGGGCAGTAGTGTGATTTGGAATTCCATTATTCTTGGAATCCATGTTGGCCT
Source organism: Protopterus annectens (assembly GCF_019279795.1). Classification (NCBI taxonomy): domain Eukaryota; kingdom Metazoa; phylum Chordata; order Ceratodontiformes; family Protopteridae; genus Protopterus; species Protopterus annectens. The sequence goes on along the minus strand of NC_056727.1, from coordinate 513,629,316 downwards.
CAGCCCAGGACACCATGACATACCTTTGCTGCTGTGTGTTCTGCTTTGCAGATGATGGCTGTTACCTCAGCATCTGCAATGTCAGGGGACCATCAGTCTGCTGGGATAGGTATTTTGCACTCTGGGGGGGGGGTGTTTGCACTGCACCTGACAGGTTGTATGTTAGCAATATGTGTGTGTGTTTGGTATGTTGTTTGTAATATCTGTGTGATTCGAAGCATATCTGTGGATGCCCAACATGGTTCCTACCATCAGTTGGGTAAGCCTTGTGATTATCCTTAGTGTCCTGTACGTTTTGTATCTTCATAGGTTCATGGGTTCATACTAGGCTATACACCCTAAGCCATTAGTAAGCCTAGCCAGAGTGTGTGTGTCTTTCGCCACCCCTTGCTATGTTCTATTATGGCCATTTATGAATTTCTTCACTGTGCCTCTGTCTGGTCGTGACACAGTGAGGATCCCAGTATACATGTACGATCATCCATCCACTTGGCAATATTCCTGTTGAGGGGTGTCAGTGAGGGGCTCTGCCTAACATGGATTGGGATCCTGTTTCTGGGTGTGGGGAGCCTCTGGGTTATGTATCTGTCCCTCCAGCACATCTTATTTCATTATGTGTTGAGGCTGACATCTGTCACTCTCACAGCTCCAATGGCTTTGATTTCCTGTGGTGGAGCATATCCATTACTCCTGTGTTGGACATGGCCTTGTACAACAGACATACAATGCCTCTGTGTAGGCAGTCTGTGACTGCATTCAGCTGGGGTGTCTACAGCCAGGCAGCATATGACATATATTTCACACCCTTTATCCTGTTGGTGGGGTAACTATGAGGTCTTCCAAACCGCTGCAGGTGACACGTACGGTACATCCCATATGAGTCATTGTACTAGATTATGGGTCTGATAAGGGAACAGTACAGCGGCACAGTGACCTCTGTTGATGTAGATGTGAACCCTTTCATGATACGGTGTCCAATATCGACAATCTTCCTAGCCACATTGGCATTGTGAGTGTCACATGACAGATTACTGTCGACCTGTGTCCCTAGGTCCCTGATTACTCCTTGCATACATAATGGTTTGCCACCTATGTGGTAATTTGTGTGTACCTTGTCTCGTATTTGGTGGGACATTCATACTGTTCAGTGTCTTCAGGATGTCTGGGTGGAGTTCTTGTGTGTAAGAGTGTGGTCTGTCGCATGCTACAGACTGTACAGCAGTTTGGACTACACTTAGGTGCACATGGGTGGTCTCCGCTGCCTTGTGCATTGTCAGTTACCTGGCCATATGGGTGTCTGTGCTGCATATGGATACTCCCCCTCCTCTGATGTTTTGGTGCAGGTGTTGGGGCCATAACACATGATATGTGGTTTAACCTAGTAGTGCTGGTGTGCTATCACTAGGCTTGCAGCAGGCTTCTGTCACTGCACAGACATCGATGTTCTCCATAATGGGAAGTGCCTCAAAGGCATGCATATTGCAGTTTACACATCTGACATTGGTCAGCATTACCCTTATGTTTCCAACCACTTATGTTTTCTAGGGTGGTGGGTAGTCTTTTTGGCCTTGCCTACATACGGCTCTATGGAGGCGGCAAAGGCCTTATCCAGTATCCAGACGCACAGGGGTAACAGGTGCAAGCCGTCCCTGGAACAGCAGCATGGCTTGTCATGCTTGACATGTCAAGCAGACAGACATTACACCCTCTTGGACTGACAGCTGTAACTGTGCCAGCTGTTAAACATGAGCATTCTGTGTTTGTACTGTGGCATCATTCTTGGTGAGGGTTGGATGCTGCACACAGCCAGTGTCATACCGGCCTGGGGTACATACTCAGTGGGACCATCCATGTCTCTTTTCATGTTGACCAGGGAGGTACATCTCAGGTAATTCACACCATCATGGACATTGAGTGCATCATATTTCTTCTTGCTTTGGGGTGACCTACGTACTTGTGTTATGTGGCATTTTGTGGCAGCCTACAGGCAGCTTACTCTACCCTTTCCCTTGTTCAGTCTGGTGAGTGGGACAGCAGTGTGTCTGCCTATACAGACACCTATTACAACTGTATCAGGCATGTTGTTTCTCCTTCTGGCCTGTGACTGTTTGGCACACCAGCTTTGCATACTATTCGTTGCATGTGCTATGTTTGAAGGTTGTGGTTGCTTGTGATCTGCTTTGGAGGCTTCTGTTGGTGTGGTGTGTTTGTAATTAAGGCCTCCGGGAATATTTGTCTGTGTTTATGTGTTTGATTTACAGTTGTGGTAGGTCTATGTGGGACTGGGTTTGTGGTGTATGTGGTTACCTTCTCCTCCTGACTAGTTTTGACAGTACTGAGTTGGTGGAGCTCAACCTCTGGTTTGGATACATGGTTGCATCTATCACATATATTTGTATTTATTGGGGGGTGTTGTGGTTGTCTGTGTACTTGGGACTGGTGTCACATTGCCTCTGGATTCACAGATTCTACTTGTTGTGGCTGGACTTAGTGGATTGTATGTGTGGACATATGTTATTGCCATACTACTGGTCAGTGATTACTTCCCTTTTTATGTTTGCTCTATCATGTGGTAGCTTCCTCATTCTCTTGCATGGTTTGATAATGGCTGGAGTCCAGCATGCCAGATGCCTGCGTGTATGGCATTGTGTGTTGTTGTTATTTGTGATTGCATACTCCAAGCATTCCTGGCTGTGTTCATGGAATGCTTGTATAACATGTTCTGTGGTGTGTCCCATATTCTGCACTTGCACAGGGCCTTTTGTGGATTCAACATCAGTTTGGAGTGCTGCAACCTATGCTTTATACATGTTTTTCACTGTGGTATTCTGGCCAGGGACTGGGGTCAGGATGTGTATATCCAGTGTGATTACGCTATGGTCTGGTCTTATCAGTGAGGGGTACACTTCTCATCTTGCCATCCAGTACACATGTTGCTGATTATCACATCCAGTATGCTTACCCCTCTTGTGGGAGTAGTACATTGTTCCTGGGCATTTTGGTTTATGGATTCTGGGAACTTTTCTCCTACTGTGTTGGTGCTAGTATAATGCTCCCGGTGTATGTCTGGGTATTTTTAGTCAAGCAATATCATGTGGTTTGGGGGGCTTGATATATTCATGTATTCCAACATAGGCCAGGTGCAGTTCCTGGTATTAGGACAGTAGTCTGCAGCTTGCTATATACTGGGAGGCAGTTTTAGCCATTGGTATTTGACCATGGCTAATCCATGCTGCTTCTTGTTGTGGTACCAACATGGGGGTGTGATTATCCTTGACATTTATTGCTAGTCACCCTCCTTTTGTAGCTTGTTCCATGTTTTGCAGCTGTACAGCAAAGTATGAGGTGTGACCTGTTAGTGTTAGGGTGCTGATGTGAGCCTTGACCCAGTTCTCTATTACAGGACTGTTATCTACATTCTCCATACTGTGTGCGTTTACACTGCACACATCTTGCTGTTTAGACATCTGGCATTGGGTAGCATTACATCTAGGTTCCTATCCCTTGTGGAACCTATGAAGTTGGGTTTGTGTTTTGAGACTTACCTATTCAGGGCATGCTGTGGGTACTGACAGCCTTTGCCAGTATCCATGGGGCATGGCATGATAGGTGCACACCACCCCTAGCAGGTGGTGCATCATGTCATGCTCCGCATGTCTTCCCAGCCTGAAACACATTGGCTCCCCTTTGACTAACTGCATTACTTCAGCCAGTTATTGCACTTGATCATCCCATCATCATTTTGTGGCTTCATGCTTGGTGAGGGTGGATGTTAGTCAGGGTGCTCAGGTGCATATAGTACATGGTGTTACATTACTTAACACATGGCATTCATGCCTCAGGTATTGCTGCAGGGCTGCCTCTGTCGGATGCGCATATTACACTTCCCTGTACATGTTTGTGAGCAGGTCATGTCATTTTAGGCTTCCATGTTAATATTTGAGTGAGTCAGAGGGGGTATCATTCCCAGGGTTCCTACTGAGCCAGTGTATGTGCTATGCGTTGCCTCTTTGCCAAGGCCAGAGCATACTGGGCATGCCTCCTTCTGCCTACTGGGGCAGGCTCAGGTTGTTCCTCCTCCGAGTCACGCTCTGCCTGTGATGGCCTTGGCAATGGTGGGGGGCTGTTTGGCCTGGCCCTATGCTGGTCCTGCTGCAGCTGTTTTTGCAAGATCATATTATGTAGCATAGCACATACCATGCCAATTTGGGTACATGTAGTTGGTGTGTACTGCAAGGCTCCACCAGATGTGTCCAGACACCGGAACCGTGACTTGAGCAGCCCAAACACACGCTCTATTACATTACGTGTTTGTGCGTGTGCCTCATTATGGCGTTCCTGTTCAGGTGTGTGTGCGTTTCTGATGGGTGTCATCAGCCACGGCTCCAGTGCATAACCTGCATCCTCCACTAGATGTCCGTGTGAGATGTCCCCATTGGCAAATGTCTGGTACAGCTGTGTCAAATGCCAGATGTGGGAATCGTGGTAACTCCCAGGGCAGCCAGCACACACATTCATTATTATGCCCTGGGCATCACACACGACCTGGCAGTTGATGGAGGGGAAGCCCTTGCGGTTAATGTAGGCCCTACCCCGCTCACCGGCTGGTGCTTTGATGCGTATGTGCATGCAGTCTATTGCACCCACTACCTCAGGGTATTCCGCAATTTGCTGGAAGAGATGCATATTGCTGGCCAGTACCTCACGGGCATTGGGGAAATATACATGATCACCGACATGTGCTGACATGGCATCCAGGAACTGGTGCAGTACCCTGGAGGCTGATGCCTGTGATATCCCCATCATATCGCCATTTGGTCTCTGGAAGGTACCTGTTGCTAGTATTCTTAGGCCAACACATACCTTGGTTTCCACTGGGATGGGTTCCCCTCTGTTGGTTCTGTGTGTGAGGCATGGCCTGTACAGCTCAACAATTTGCTGCAGGAGCTCTCTGTCCACTCTATAGCACTCTACTATCTCCAGCTCATGTAACCCGTGGTAGGTGACCCTGGGCCTGTACACTCTTCTCCGTCTCCTCACTGTGGGTTGTCTGGCACCATCTGCATTGTCACCACCCTCAGCAAGTCGCCTATGTCTCATTATGACAGCTATGGCAGCCCCTAACATTTCTGCTCTGAGAGAAGCTTTTTCATTTTTCACTTCTATTAGCTTACTCCTGTCTTGCAGTGTCTCTTAAGAGAAACATCCTGCACTACTGTTTGCAGAGTTTTAAGTGCTGGGCTGGGCTACTATTCTGCCTGTGTAATTGCCTGCTTCTAATTGTTTTCACCTGCTAGCTTCAGCAGTTATCCCTGCTAGCTTCCTATTAATTATGTTGCTTCCTTTTTCCTTTCTGTTTCCTCAGTGGGGAGCAACGTGCATACCATCAGAAACAGGCTCACAGTGGCTTACACGTGCTTACACGTGCTTACACGGTTCAGAATCTACTTATTCGGGTTAAAATGCGCGCACACCTGTGCAAACACTGTTACACGTCTGCCAACAGCCTCCAACATACTCAGCCTGCCCTACACACGTGCACACCAGCGCAAACAGTGTAAAACATCTCCCAACATGCTCCCACATGCTCAGTCTGCCTTACACGCCCACAGACTGCCCTACTCACGCTTCATGGTGCGCACACGTGCGCATGCATGCCCAGCAAGAAACTTTGGTGTAAGTAACAGTGTACACCTTCCATTTCTTGAATTTCCCTAACTTATCTAGTGGCACACCTCTTTCCATGATCTGTGTCTGTCATCTGTCATGTTACACTGACCTCCAATGAACTGCATTTCTTTCTACCATTCCCCCCTGTGATGTCACCTATCTCCTACTCTATTCCTCCCCCTTATGTATCTCTTACACTACTCAGACTGTGCTCATTTGCTATGTGACTGTGAGATTCAGTATCCTAACCCTCATTTACATGAGATTGCCTACTAATGCTTAGTTACATGTCATAGACTCAGCTTCCCCGCTTAGCAACCACTACACGGTGGCCATGTTGTTTTTGGTCTGCTGGTCCCTGCATTGTCATTCCATGTATTGCATGAAACCCACATTTGTGGGTTTATAACCTTCTTTTTTATGGTTTTATACAGCGCAACCCGTTTGTGCGGGGCTGCGCTGGGTTTAAACATTTTTAATATTTTTGCATCGGGTTATCTTGCCAATGGCCACATATTTGGCCATTGGCATGCTGCCTGAGTCATATACACCCCTTTTTTGGAGCTGACATGGCTCCGTTGTGGAATTTGTAGAAATGTACTCAGTTGTCAACTGAGTACATTTCTGCAGCTAAAACGTCTCTTACACGGACTGGTTTCTGCTTCGTGGATCGCTAATATACCTCATTTGCATACCTTTCGGCTGCAAGTGAGGTATTTAGCATGTCCATGCCCAGTCTGTGTAAGCGACGTTTTAGCTGGTCTCTTACACGGAGTTTAGGGCTGTTCCTGGATCGTGAGGCTTGCATGGAGTGTTGCACGTCTTTTACACTCCGTGCAAGCCTTTGTGAATCCTGCCCAATGTCTTTCAGAAAACGCAAGCTAACACAGATCCTGGTAATTTAGCAACTTTCTAAGTTTATAGGAGCAATATTTAAAGTCTATCCCTACTTTTAGGCCTTTGCCCCCATTATTTTAGGCTTTGTCCAGATTTTTTTGCACTAAGAGGATGAGAGATTTGCTAGGCTCCAAATATTGCAAGATTTTATACAAAGGTCACCTTAGCGTTAAATATCACCAATAATTTTGTAATACAAGACAATAAATATAAAAGACAAGAGCATTCTTATATTATTCTATACGATCTGGACAGCGTGTTACTGACTGCAGGTAAGGAGATATAATATTTAGCCTTTTGTTGGTGGAGGTAGTAAACTCAGGGAGTTCTGGCTGCTTGATAAACAAGCCACCTGAATATAGGAAAAGAAACAGTACTAGCAAGCAAAAATATTAAGGGTACATTTTTCACAATGAGAACAACCAATAGTGAGAAGGCTGCTATCTGGTTAAAATATATTTCATACTAGCTGTACCCGGCCACGCGTTGCTGTGGCTCAGTCTGGTTAAATGGAAAAGAAAGAAAAGAGAAAGCGCACGTTTCTAATATGTTTAATTTCACAATGCTTGTGGGTATACAATATTTTTTGTTGTTCCATTGTCTGTGCAGATATAGAGATTGTCTGGTTTGCCGACTCTAGAACACGCAACATATAATTTTCCATGTGAGAAGCAGTCTGTGTTTAGATCTAAACCGCACAATTCTAAAGATTGGCCCTGAGCTTTGTTGATGGTGATTGCATATGCCAATCGAATTGGAAATTGCAATCTCTTAAATTGAAATGGCATATCCGTTGGAATCATAGGAATGTTAGGAATGAGGACATCTTCACCTTTGAAAGGTCCTGTCAAGATTGTTGCTTCTATGACGTTGCTCATTAATTTTTTTACTGCAAGCCGCGTGCCGTTGCAAAGCTTTGGCTGGTTGATATTTCGCAACATGATAATTGGCACGCCAATTTTCAATTGCAGTACGTACGGTGGCATCCCTGGCAGATCGAGTGAATTCAAAAATTCTGTTGGATAATTAACCGCTTCATCTGCTTCCACAACAGTGTCGACGGACTTGTATGTGACTGCCTCGCTTTGAATGTTAGACTGAATAATATTGTTAAGTTCGTAGATGTCTTTGTTCTTGGCCGCAAGAATAGCTCATTCAGTCAGCCAATCGTGATTCTTATAATTGGTTTGAATATTGTGAAATACTTTTTCAACCAATTCTTCTTTTGACGTCACTAAATTGCAGAAGTTATGAGGCAATTAAATTCGTCCTGAGGTCAGATGAACCGGAAGATTTCCATTCCCAATCTCCAGCAATTGATGTGAGAATATCTCAGCTGATCGATCGTTTTGCAGCTGAACACACATATTTGTAGTTAATTTTAACATCTTTACGTGTTGCCACAATGCAGAGTATTTCAGGCAAGCATTTATTTTGTCTGCTGGTGTCAATCGAGGAGAATGATACAGATCTGAAGCTGCAGAACGCGATCGCCATGCTCTCAACCGTGCGTCCTCAAGTCTGGCTGCACTTCACTCTGCTGCTTCCTCGGCACGTATTTGAGCCATTCTTTGTCTGTTTTGCTCATTTGCTGATGCCCATTCTTCCTCAGTTTGATTTGCAATTACTCGTCGAACAGCTTCTGCTCCACGAGTACGACGACCTAAGTTTGATCTTCAGTGAGGCATTATTTGGATGAACTAAAGCAGATCAATTGCACTGAAAAAGAAGTAAGAAAATTATAACAAAAACATATAAAATTGCATATTTGTATACAAATATATAGAATCCATAGTATGTATATAAAAACATGCTCGTATTCAAATGCAACGTGTGACATCTATATAATAGTAGGTATATAAATACATGCGCGTATTCGAATGCAACATTGTGTGAAAACTTCAAAGCAATCGGTGAAGAACATTGGGAGATTTAAAATTTTGAACAAACAAACATTTACATTTTTATTTATATAGATATATATATATGAAGAATAAACCCTAGAAGGAAGGAATGCAGTCTGTTGATAGATTGGTAAAACTCCACCACACAAAACAAGTAATTCCAAATGTAGAAATAGTATTTATTAACAATAAGATGTGAGCGCTTTCGTGGATGCTATATCCGCTTCATCAGACATAACCATACTGAATTCAGAGTTGCATTAAATACTCTAACAAACACTCTAAATCAATTAACTAATTAATCAATTAATTAAATCTAACAGCAATTCAAAGCTGAAAATGTCTAAAAGAATGCATAGCAAAAATAAATGCGGCAGTACTAACTCATAAAAACTCACAGATAAATGTAAAACATAACGTCTTAAAATAAGGCATGTATACTAACCACATGCCATACATATTTATTTAAAACAACATATTAAAAACTATCTTAATTTTCTAGCCTTAAGATGAGGCTTCAAAGAAACACTGTCATTGAGGCCCCTGCCCCTATGTGCAGCTAGTCTAAAAATCCACCCAAGTTCTGCTTGTTCAGTCTGATTCACAATATCACCCAGCCGAATATCCTCTGCTTGGACATGTAATATTTGAAATACAAATATATGGTCTACTCCCCTTTGTAAAGTGTGTCTGGCCAGGGCACTATATTCTTGTTTTCTGGCAAGACAATAGGCATGGTCCCTGATTCATTCTCTAAGAGTCCTATTTGTCTTGCCCACATAGAAACAGAAACAGATCAAACAGTGTGCCACATAAACTGCATTTTTGGTGTTACAAGTGCTGTTGTTACACAATTCCCATAGATGCCCAGTGTCTGGATGCTTAAAGAAGCGTGACTCATCTATGGAGTCACATTGTAAGCATCTACCACATTTTTTGGTCGCCCAAAAGCTCCTAGGATTCATAGGAACAAGACTCATACCCAAATTGTTGTAACAAAGAGTTTGTTTAAGGCATTTCATATTCTTATAAACAAATGTAGGAGAGTCACCTACTAAATTCCTGACTCTCTCATCAACCATGAGTATGTTCCAATTAGACATTATAGCCTTTTCAACAATGTCAGTGTTGTTACTAAATGGAAGGACAATGGACTCATTTCTCTGTTTATTCCTATTCGTAGGTCTAATAGGTAAATCACCTCTATCTGAGTAATAGGGTTTCGCCCTCGTACTTCTCAAATTACCTACATCAAGATATGCTTTGGTAACCTCCCGTTCACTATAGCCTCTATTCAACAACCCCATCTGGAGACTATAAAGTTCATTTTCAAAACATGTATCCTCACAAGACAATCTTGATAGTCTCATAGCTTGTCCTTTTATGATGTTCTCAAAAACCTTGGGATTGTGCATACTAGATCTATATAAATATGCTGGCCTGTAACATGGCTTACCGTAAACCCTGGTCATAAGAGTATCATTTACTCGGAGTATGGTTACATCTAAGTAATTGATGGTGTCTATTGAGAATTCTAAAGTAAACTTTAAAAATTAGTTCATATTATTCAGTTGTTCAAAGAAAGATACGAGCATATCATTCGTACCCTTCCACAGGAGAAAGAGATCATCTACAAATCTCCTGTAGAAGACTATATTAGAATTGTCAAGTATATGTTGTTTCTCCCAGGCTACCATGACCAAGTTGGCATAACTGTTAGCACAACTGGTGCCCATGGCCACACCCTTACGTCGTCTATAACAAGTATCAAGAAAAAAGATGGTACTATCTAATACCATTTCTAGCAGGAGACATATAAAATCAACCTTACTCGAATCCATCAAGTTAGATACAACTAACAATGTTCTCAAAGCGTCTATTCCTTCAGTGTTGGGAATGCATGTAAATAGGGACACAACATCCATTGTGACCAATATTATACTGTCCAAATTGTCTAAACCATTGACACAAGTGTACAAATCTGTCAAAAACTGTTCAGTGTCTTTAAGCACATACACGTAATCAGAGAGCACCTTCTTAAGTTCAAAGTCTAAATATATAGACAAAGGTTCTGTCAACCAACCTGAGCCTGATACTATAGGCCTAAAGCACGGTTCTACCATATTCTTATGTATCTTCGGTAGACCGTGAAGCCTAGGTACTATTGGATATGGTACTTGAAAATATTTAAACAGCTCATCACTGATTACATTCATAGACCTACATTCCAAAAGGTTATTACAAATACTGTCTTGCAACATATACACAATGCTGGGTGATACCACTTCATAGGCCTCATCTGCCAACATTGTTAACATTGTCCTGTTGTAATATTCAGAGTCCAATACAACCACCGGACCACCCTTGTCTGCCGGGCGTATAACAATGTCCGCATTATTTCTCAGTCTGTTGAGCGCCTCCACTTCTTGTTTACTTAAGTTATTATCCTTAATGTTCTTGGAAAAATTGTAGTCACTGTATAAAGCATTCTCAACCGCTTTTAAAAAAGTCTCCACATTGGCCTGCAAATATGGTGTATAAACACTTCTGCATTTAAAAGGATCAACGTGTGTCATAGAATCTGTACCAATTAACAATTTCAAGGCTATATTACGTACAAATAGTCTGACAGATATAACAGCTTGACTGATATCCATGTTAGAACTTGGTATAAAATTCATACCTTTATTAAGCAAATGTACTTCATCTGGTGTCAGAGTATGCTTAGAAATATTACATACTAAGCATCCTGGTTCCAAAACCTCTTTAACGTACGTTGGTTCTGTTGGTTTGGCGGTTCCTTTCTCTTCACTCCCCTCGCTGTCTCCAGTTCGACAGATCTTTTTCTGCCCGTTCGTATAGGCAGTGGAGCCACCGGAAAACTTTCCGTTTCAGCTCTTTCAAGCTGTATTTTTCGCCTAACTACACTCGTCATACTGACTGAGTTATTACTTCTATCTAAACCACTAGGTTTACCAGTTTGCTGTAGCTCAGCCGATACTTCATTCGGCGTCGTATATACGGAAGGAACTGCACCAGGAGAGATGAGAAGTTCTGTTACTCGTATGCCCTGCTGTTCCGTCTCTTCAGTCCCTGAACACTCATCCTCGTTCCGCTTCCGGGTTGTACCCCCAACAACAGATTCCAATTGAATCGTAATGCTTGCAGAGTATGGCAATTAGTTAATTGATTTAGAGTGTATTTAATGCAACTCTGAATTCAGAATGGTTATGTCTGATGAAGCGGATATAGCATCCGTGAAAGCACTCGCATCTTATTGTTAATAAATACTATTTCTACATTTGGAATTACTTGTTTCGTGTGGTGGAGTTTTACCAATCTATCAACAGACTGCATTCCTTCCTTCTAGGGTTTGTTCTTTATACTACGCTTGGGATTTTTGGCTTTTTTTTTAACATCTTTTGTTTCTTGTGGGACAATATGGAAGGATCTGCGAATGGAGCTACATTTGAGGGTATCAAGGATATACCAGCAGAAACTTCGAATGGTAGGCTGAGGAACATTTTAACTGAAACAGTGAATCCACTTATGCACATGGACAGAAATTTGGTTACCAGTAAAGTGGCTAATAATAACATGAATGAACAAATTATTAAAAATATGAAAAAAGACATTAAGAATGATATTTACAGGTTTAAATGCCTGCAGAGTCAACGTTATCATTTAGAGGCATGCCTTAGTTGTAATGTGGTCCCACGAGGGCTGAGGATCTTGAATATGCCAACATATGGCAATACATATTCTGCATTGTTAACACAATGGCAACAAATCAACTTAAATGCTAGTAAGGCATACTTGAAACTGTTGATAGAATTTTTTCAACCTATTGAATTCGATCTAATACAACGAATTATTGAAACACAAAGTAAGTTGGCAGAGATTTATGGCATTGACTTGACTGAAATATTTATGCACGAACTCATAGATAGAGTGTTGCGCTATGAGCGTAATCTCCTTGAGCATAAGAAAAGAAAATTGAACAGGGACATTGATGATTTTGCGAAACAAAATGTATTTGTATGGCCAAGATATACCAATGGGGCTAGTGCAAATGAAACTGTGGTTACTGAGAATATCAGTTCCACTGGCAGGGGGAACTCTGCAAGGATTACGATTCAATCGGAATCTGTTGTTGGAGGTACAACCCGGAAGCGGAACGAGGATGAGTGTTCAGGGTCTGAAGAGACGGAACAGCAGGGCATACGAGTAACAGAACTTCTCATCTCTCCTGGTGCAGTTCCTTCCGTATATACGACGCCGAATGAAGTATCGGCTGAGCTACAACAAACTGGTAAACCTAGTGGTTTAGATAGAAGTAATAACTCAGTCAGTATGACGAGTGTAGTTAGGCGAAAAATACAGCTTGAAAGAGCTAAAACGGAAAATTTTCCGGTGGCTCCACTACCTATACGAACGGGCAGAAAAAGATCTGTCGAACTGGAGACAGCGAGGGGAGTGAAGAGAAAGGAACCGCCAAACCAACAGAACCAACGTATGTTAAAGAGGTTTTGGAACCAGGATGCTTAGTATGTAATATTTCTAAGCATACTCTGACACCGGATGAAGTACGTTTGCTTAATAAAGGTATGAATTTTATACCCAGTTCTAACATGGATATCAGTCAAGCTGTTATATCTGTCAGACTATTTGTACATAATATAGCCTTGAAATTGTTAATTGGTACAGATTGGTACATTGTTGAAAAGGCTATAATGTCTAATTGGAACATACTCATGGTTGATGAGAGAGTCAGGAATGTAGTAGGTGACCCTCCTACATTTGTTTATAAGAATATGAAATGCCTTAAACAAACTCTTTGTTACAACAATTTGGGTATGAGTCTTGTTCCTATGAATCCTAGGAGCTTTTGGGCGACCAAAAAATGTGGTAGATGCTTACAATGTGACTCCATAGATGAGTCACGCTTCTTTAAGCATCCGACACTGGGCATCTATGGGAATTGTGTAACAACAGCACTTGTAACACCAAAAATGTAGTTTATGTGGCACACTGTTTGATCTGTTTCTGTTTCTATGTGGGCAAGACAAATAGGACCCTTAGAAAACGAATCAGGGACCATGCCTATTGTCTTGCCAGAAAACAAGAATATAGTGCCCTGGCCAGACACACTTTACAAAGGGGAGTAGACCATATATTTGTATTTCAAATATTACATATCCAAGCAGAGGATATTCGGCTGGGTGATATTGTGAATCAGACTGAACAAGCAGAACTTGGGTGGATTTTTAGACTAGCTGCACATAGGGACAGGGGCCTCAATGACAGTGTTTCTTTGAAGCCTCATCTTAAGGCTAGAAAATTAAGATAGTTTTTAATATGTTGTTTTAAATAAATATGTATGGCGTGTGGTTAGTATACATGCCTTATTTTAAGATGTTATGTTTTATCTGTGAGTTTTTATGAGTTAGTACTGCAGCATTTATGTTTGCTATGCATTCTTTTAGACATTTTCAGCTTTGAATACATAGCTTTGAATTGCTGTTAGATTTAATTAATTGATTAATTAGTTAATTGATTTAGAGTGTTTGTTAGAGTATTTAATGCAACTCTGAATTCAGTATGGTTATGTCTGATGAAGCAGATATAGCATCCGCGAAAGCGCTCACATCTTATTGTTAATAAATACTATTTCTACATTTGGAATTACTTGTTTCGTGTGGTGGAGTTTTACCAATCTATCAACAGACTGCATTCCTTCCTTCTAGGGTTTGTTCTTTATACTACGCTTGGGATTTTTGGCTTTTTTTTGAACATAGATATATATATATATATATATATATATATATATATATATATATATATATATATATATATATATATATACACACATATATATCTATATATATATATATATATATGTGTATATATATATATATATATATACATATATATATATATATATGTATATGCCAACAACAGATTTCTGTATGGTGCAGCAAGCCTGTTTCTATGACCATTACTTTCCTGATGCCCCTCCCCCCAAATGCTACATGATGATGCTGCAAACTAAACTCATCAGCATCATATCCCCTCAATAATTCTGCTATTATGCCTAACGAATGATAAATCTTTATGAATAACATGTAAGCATGATAATAGAACTCATCATAGCAGGCCATAGCTATTTAGTAAGGTAGTTAAATCCATCCATCCATCCACCCATCCATCCATCCATCTGTCCGTCTGTCCATCCACAACACCTTTTTTCTCATTTTGCATGTGGAGTCAGAGTATCACTTCAAGAGTGACAATCATCTAGAGCCAAAGTTTACATTGCCAGGTGGCTAGCCCTGCAGCTGTAGTTCATTCACACACACACACACACACACACACACACACACACACACACACACACACACACACACACACACTCACATCTCTGGCCAATTTAGAGTGACCAATCCATCTACTGCATGTCTTTGGAATGTGGGAAGAAACTGAAGCACTAGGCAGTAACCCAGCAAACACAGGGAGGACATGCAGATTCTGCACAAAAGATACCTCAGCCAAGAATCAAACTGAGAAACCTCTTGCTATAATGCAACACTATCCACTATGCCACTGTGCTGCCCCCACTTTACCAAACAGCTGCTCTTCAGGTATGATGTAAGCACCAGAACACATAGTACGCCACTGGGTACTATTCATATTTATGTGCCATTTATAAAAAAGACATTTCCCGGGATTCATAAAGCTTGTGCCAGGTGCAGGCATTCTAACACCAAATATGGCCACCGAGCGATCCAGGTACGAGCTACTTCTACATGCACTACCTGCATACCCTATGCCCGCACAACTCCCAGACCCTGTATACTAATTACCCCATGTGAAGCAGTGTAGCATGCAAATGAAGGTATGTAGTGATCCAGAAAGTGGTGCAGGCGTAATGTAAGCATGCAGAAATGTAAACCGTATAAAACGGTTTACATTTTTGCAAACATAAAATCGGAGCCATGACAGCCGACCAAACACATGTATTATATTGTTAATATATGCCAATGGCTAAATATATAGCCATTGGCACAAAAAAATTTACAAAATATAAAATTAACATTTAATATATATAGTCGCACAATCACGACGTGGAAGCGCAGGGCAGAGGCGCGCAAAGGGGATCGCAAGGAAAATATAAAAATATAGAATAAAACTGCAATGTAACACATATCCCGATTTCCCCATAATAGTCAATGGCAGGCATGCTACACCATAGCATGGCGCAAGGGTTGCTAAGGGGCTGTGACAGTGTTATGCTAAGAATTAGTAGGCAATGCCATGCAAATGAGAGGAGTAATAGTGAATCACAGATTCCCCACTGGTGTAAGGATGCACCTCACACCGTAGCATTATAACACCGAGGTGTGCCCTTGAGATAAAGATGACATCAAGAGAGGGGTGTGTCACCATTGCTGTAAGCACATTGGAGCATTGCTAAACCGGTTTGCCCCTAGCTAAGCAAAGCTGCAGGATAGGAGTGTGTTGAACTAGCCATAGCTTTGCTTAGCTGAGAGTACACAAGGTAAACGAGTATGCATGTGAACGCAGATGAAAACACACGTAAACCCAGTAAACGGGTTTGTGCGGCACACACTGCAGCTGAAACAGGAAGGATATAGGAAAGAAATAAGGAAATGCTGCAGCAGGGAAATTGGAGTACAAATGACTAATTAATACCTAGGAACCTACAGTGGGCCATTGACAACAGCTAACAAGACTGCGAACAGCTACCTGCAGAACAGGAAAGGGGAGGGGCTGTACTGTAAAGAAAACAGTAAAGTTTCAAAGCAGAACAAAGCCGATTTGCAGTATATCAGCTACAAGACACATTTTGCCATGACTGGGTAGGAAAAGTACAAAACAAGAAAGACGGCAGGTGGATGCATGCCTGATAATGGGAGGGGATCCAGGTTTAAAAGTGAATTAAAGGGCAACAGATTAATCAAGGCAGGCAAGCATATCTCCACAGTAAAGGCCCCACACTTGCAGTACTCATTGTAAAACCCATAATTAAGACACACTGCAGCTGGAATAGCTCATACACACCCACTGACATCAGCAGTATCCATAGCACAATAGTATAAAGTGTGAAAGCACCTCACACACATTTGTGTATTCCCATACACTCTGCACCAGTGGTGTATACAGACGGGGAACTTTTAGTATGTACATGTTAGGGACTGCCAGAGCTTTGATCCAGCAGCATGTGTTGGAGACTGAAGGTGGTGTGGAGGATGATACACACGACCACCTCAGGCACCAGAGGAGGAGAGTGTTCAGACCCAGGTAACCTACTAGGGGCTACATGATCTGGAGATAGTAAAGCATTACAGGATGGACAGGGACATCCTACAGCAACTTGTGGAGCTGTGCTGGCTACTCCTCACAGCCAGAACAAACAGAGGGGAACCCATCCCAGTGGATATGAAGGTATGTGTAAGCCTGAGAATACCAGCTACAGGTACCTTTCAAAGGCCAATTGGGGATATCATGGGATCTCACAGGCATCAGCATCCAGGGTACTTCACCAGTTCCTGGATGCCATGTTACCACATGCCAATGAGCACATATACTTCCCCCAAATGCAGGAGGAGTTGTCCAGCAATATGTGTCTTTTCCATCTTGTGGCAGAATACCCAGAGGTACTGGGTGCAATAGACTGCAAGCACATACACATCAAGTCACCACCTGGTGAACAGGGTAGGTGCTACATAAACCGCAAGGGATACCCCTCCATCAACTGCCAGGTCATGTGCAATGCCCAGGGCATTATCATGGATGTGTGTGCTGGCAGCCCTGGAAGCTATCACGACTCCCACATCTGGCATGCCTCACAGCTGTATCAGTTATTTGTCAGGGGGGACATCCCAAATGGCCACCTGGTGGGGGGTGCTGGCTATGCACTGGAACCGTGGATGATGACTCCCATCAGAAATACACACACCCATGCAGGAACGCCATAATGAGGCACACGCACAAACCAGAATCATCATAGAGTGTGTGTTTGGGATGCTGAAATCATGGTTCCATTGCTTGGACATATCTGGTAGAGCCTTGCAGTACTCTCCAGGCACTTGTGCCCACATCTTCATAGTATGTGCCATACTACACAATATGGTCCTGCGGAAACAGCTGCAGCAGGGACAGAATGGTGAAGGCCCTCACAGCCCACTGCCATTGCAAGGGCCTCACAGGCACAGAGGTACTCAGACCATGAACACCCTGTGCCAGCCCCAGTAGGTAGATGGAGGCATGCCCAGTTTGCCCATGCCTTGGCAAAGAGGGAACTTATAGCACACACACTGACAGTGTAGGCACCTGGGGACTGACACCTTTCTCCACCTGCACACACAGTAAAAATGGATGGCACACGCACAAGACTACCTGTAAATTGTCATGTATAGTCAGTCTACTGTGTGATTCCAACATAGGCAGCCCTCAACTATTGCACACACAACTGCCATTGGCACAAGGCAAGTCAACACCTGAACAGTAAATTAAGCTATCAGCATGTGCTGATACTGTATGTATAGATTCATAGGTAGGTACTTGGCCAACTGCCAGAGGCCATTCATAAGCCCAGCCAAAATGTGTCAGCTTTTGCCACCCCATTGATTCATTAACTGTCCCTCTGTAGAGCAGAGCCAATGGCGGGATCCCTGGGGTGCATCTACTGTTCCCCATCAACTCTTCAAGGTTTCTCTTGCAGGGTGTTAGTGAGGGGCTCTGTATAATGTAGTTAGGGATGTTGTTCCAAAGTATGGGGAGTGTCTGTGACAGGAATCCGTCCCTCCAGCATCTTCCAGTTATTGTTGTGGAAAGGTTCAGCTCACTACAATGTGTGGCTCACTGTGACATGGATTCCCATAGGTGGAGCATATCCATTAATCCTGAGTTCCACATGGCTTTGTTGGCCAGCAGAGATCATCTCTGGGTAAACAAGATGCCACTGAGTAAAGCAGGAGTTTATTCAGTCTGGCTGCATAGGCCATATTTTGGAGGCCAGTATTCCCCTTTGCGAGGTACATTCATGGATCTCCCAGCTGTTGGAAGTGTCTTCTGAGGTACATGCCAAATGGGTTATTATACCTTATGATGGGACTGATGAGTGATGAGTAAAGGGGCACTATATCCCCAGTATGTCTAGATGGGAACCCTTTAGTAATCAGATGGCCTACATAGAAGGATGTCCTATCTACTTTGGAGATATGATTGTCAAAGGGGAGATCGCTATCTACCTTAGTCCCCAGATACCCCATTACCTTGTCTGTATTAAAGTGGCTGCCACTTATGTGTTAATATGTGGGTGCTTAATATTCCACAATGGAATGACCATGCAGTTAGTGGCACTTGGCTGGAGGCCATGATGTTGACACCCTGTGATGGTCTCTGTGAGGCCACTTGAGGGATGTCTGTGTCAGTGGGACTATCAATCATGGCTCCCAGTTCACAGTCATTGCCAAACATGGTCTGCCGTAGTCCACCTGTGTTTGCCTGTACCTCTGAGAAGTATATGCCAAACAGTAGGGCTCCCAGGACTGAGTCCTGTGGGACACCAGTCGTGACTGGATAAGAGTTGGACCTGGAGACCGCTAGTCGTACCATGTGGGTTCTATGTGTAAGCCCATTGGCAACTCAACCTGTGATGTATGGGTGTATGTACAGGCTGGTGTGTTTATCCATAATACCTGAGTGGGGCATGGTGTCAAAAGCCTTGGCGAGGTCCAGGTAGTATGTGTGAACCACCTCTCCCGTCATCTAATGTCTTGGTGACTGTATGTAAGACATCAAACAGGTTCAGTAGGCATGAACTGCACTCAACCAAGCTGACCTGGGTTGGGTCACATGTTTGGAGGTTACCAATGTCTTTGTTAATGAGTGCCATGAGGATGTGATGCACACCATTGCAGACCAGGCTAGTCAGGCTTATGGGTTGGTAGTTACCATGGTCAGTTGTGATTCCACCTTGATGGAGTGGAATAACCGTTGCCATGTGCCATTGTATGGGCATGTAGCCTGTGGAGAGGCTGATGTTGGAAAGCTTAATTAGGTGGGGGGGTCAGGTTGTCTTGTGCAGTTAGCAAGATGCAGTCTGGGACAACACCTGCCTCCATTGATGCTGTGTTCTGCTGTTAGAGAGGGCCATTTCCACCTGTGTGTCTCTGATGTGTGGAATACTGTACCTTTCGGGTAGTGTTGTGGGCTCTTTAGGGGGTGAAGTATGCATTGAATGTATCTGCAAAGATGTTAGTAATATCAGTAGGGTCAGCATATTTTGTGCTGTATTTCACCGGCACAGTGCAAATCTGTGTGTTACCACTTAGATCCTTGACATAGCCAAGGAAGGCTTTGTGGTTATCTTTTGAATCCTTGTGTATTTTCCTGCTGATGTTAGCCTTGGATGATGTCATGAGGGACCTACATATCATACTAATAGTGGTCATGGATGTCTGCCCTTCATGGGATTTGCTGTTTGTCTGGAACACTGTCCTACTTCTGTAGTGTAACCTGTTTATTGCAGAGGTCCACCAGACTGGTGTCCTTGTCTAGGAGGAGTGAGTCTTGGTTTACCAGTGATGGCACGATCCATACATCCATGTAGGTGCTTATAGATTGCATTTGTATATCTGTCTATATCTTGAGCAGTGTTTCCCCTTAGCATGAGGGCTGCAAACCCACCACCCCTATCACTAGTAGTGTAAATTTAGCTGTAGGAAAGGTATACACTGTGGTATCCATGGGTGGGGGAGATGCTTGGGCATGGAAACAGTGAATAGTTCATGGTCAGATCTAACCAGTTACCGGTTAAGCTCCGCTGTGGTGCACCTGTTGCCCATGTTGGTGATGACCACTTTTAGTATGTTTCCAGCCCTCGTTAGAGAGGTTACCACCTGATACAGGGCATATGAGGTGATAAATCCCCGGAAGCGCTGGGCCTGGAAGTGAGTACTGGAGTAAGTTTCCCAGTTAATGGTATGGTAGTGGACATCAACCAATGCCAGGGTGTGCGTTAGGAATGACATGTTCTCCACTGTCTCCAGGTAGGTGGAGTAGTGGTCCTGGGTCATGGAGGGTGATCTATCGCAGGCCACAGTTTACATTGCAGTTGTGGCTGATGATAGCTGCACATGGATGATCTCAGAGGTATCATGCTGCCCCACTAATCTGGAGGTGTACGTATCCCTAATGAATATGGATACACCCCCTCCATGTGTGTGTCAGTCCATGTTCTGTGGTTGAAATGTGTGGTATGGGTTGTAGTCTGGTAGTGCTGGTGTGCTCTCAGGAGCCTTAAGACAAATCTCAGTTACTGCACAGATGTTGATGTTGTCCATCCTGAGGAGGGCTGTGAGTGCATGCATGTTGTGATCACAATCCCTGGTGCTGAGTAGCATAACTCACATTGATTCTGCTATTGTGCTGTTTACAGAGCTGGTATTCACCTTCGAGACTCTCCTAAATAAGGCACCATGGGGGCGCCAATAGCCTTGGCCAGTATTCCAAAGCCTAAGGCTGACATATAAGCCGGTATGGTATTGTTGCATGCATGTTTCCCATCTGTGCTTGTTTTTCATCGCTCCTGTAGGTAACCTACTGGTAAGTAATAGAAAGCCTTAAACTTATACAAGTCTTCTAGCTTCCAAGATAGGCTTTTGGAGTGACTAAGTATCAGTGTTCTGTATGTTCTTGCTGTACTTAACTGTTTCCTCACTACATGGTGATTTCTCGCTGTATATTGTGATCTGAAAGTCTGTTTATTCACATATTATGGCTGTGATGGCCTGTACTTTAGAGGTTCACAGATAGCCTACTACCTGTGTGCCCAAGGACAATTAGAAGCATAGCTGCAGTGTGTTGACTTTCTCCACACCAATGATGAAGTAACTGAGCCTCTGTCAAGCATAGCCAATGAAGCAATTCCAAGCAGAGTTGCTGGAAGCTGTTGAAGACTGGGGTTGTGGAGGGTGATAGGGGCACTTAGTGATCTAAACAGGGCATGTTAATGTGACAATTCAACACCATTCAATTTCCCCAACAGGTCTCGCAGCGATCAAACTGGACAGGCTCCCCCACCCCCTGGCTGTATAGTTCTGGGACACATGATCCCAGGGGTGTATATTCTGTTACCCATTCACACAACAAGGTTTCCCTTGAAGTGTGTCAGTGAGAGGCTATGTCTAATGTAGTTAGGAATGTAATGTATTGTCTCACAGTACATTTGTTATATGTTGTTATTTCAAGAGTAAGTGAAGCTCAGTGGGTTTGGGGGCCTCCACCTTTTGCTTAGCCTAGCTTACTCATAGAAATCATCTAAATTGGAAATAGGCAGAAGCAACGTTAATGTCAACAGTGTAATGGTTACAGCATCTGCATAGTATCTGTGTATTCAAGGTCCCAATCCCAATAAAGGCAGGGATGTTTATCATGTTCAGAAGTATACCTTAATCACAGCTTGCATTTATAGGTAGTAATCGGCTGTATAATAAACATTCGAAACACCCATATAAACCCATGTGTGCTGGAGAGTGCAGTCAATAGAGAATGTAATTTTATGTAAGCACATAGTGAGATGTTATTTCACTGACATGTAAATATCCTGAGTAGTTAGCAGATGTGGCCATGTTTGCGCACACAGGTTATACGTTACAAAGTTTGTTTAACTGTGTTTAACTGCTGCTATAATGTCACACAAACACGAGCCTTATTCTGGAATAAAAAACATTTTTAAAGCATCACAGGTGTTGAACCCTGGACCATGCACACTATAGTCATGGGACTTACCACTAAGCCATCTGTGGTGTATACATGTTTCACACTCTTGAGACTACACCTTATACCATATGCATTCCACTGTAATGATCACAAATGGGACAGTCAGTTTGTGTACATATGTACAGTACATTATAATGTACCGTAGTTTGTGAATCAACACATTCCAGTCGACATATGTATTACTGTTGCAAATTAATATGAAATATATATATATATATATATATATATATATATATATATATATATATAATATATATCTATATATGTCAGTGATGTATGCACACATATATATATATATATATATATATATATATATATATATATATATATATATATTTATATAAAGGAATTGAAGTGTACACAAAACACATGCAGCTCTGGTATTATAACTATTAATATTAACCTAATTCACCATAGAAGGGATGGCTGTTGTGTATGTGAAGATTGGGGTGGGGGAGGAATGCTTGGTAGTGAAATCATGCATCAAGGAGGGCCTGGGCCAGATGTTCAATAAGTGAACTGTTTGGGTATACATGGAGTATGGGGACAATATAAAAAGGACACAAAACAAAAGCCTTTCTCATTCATAATACACCCTGTCATGTCACATTGCAGCACATAATTTCACAAACATATGAACATTAGCATGTATCAGACATATGTATACCAACTGACTGTCACATTTGTTTTCAGTAGTGAGAAATGCCTGCAGTAAAATGTATATTCTAAACACCATAACATTTGCACATCTCTCAGATGCCTTAGTGGTAAAGTCAGTGACTGTGGTGTTCATTGTCCTGGGTTCAAGGGCTGTTAAGATATTTTGAGGGCCAAAATAAGGGCTGTTGGTTGCAGGTTGATTAAAGTGCTCTTAAGCAGTTGTAAGCGGATTTCCATGGGTTTGTGCGACGGTAAGCATTGCTGAAACACGGTAAACAGAGAAGCTCTTCACAGGTTTAACCTTTGCTTAATGTCACGCAGACCACGGCCAAACCTGCTTACAACCGCTTAAATGTGCATTATTCACATTTTCCCTACCAGTGCCTACTCTGAGAGGTAAAATAATAACACCTTCCAGGATTAGAACCCGCGACCATGTACTCCATTTTCAGAGTAACCTAGCACTTAGCTACACTAAGCGACCTGAGATGTACCTATCCCAGTTGTGTATGCAGACAGGTTAAAACACAAAAGGGAGGAATGTGTTGAAATAGGACAACCCGCCATTGTACCCAATGAAAGGTGTATGCTCATATATATATATATATATATATATATATATAGAGAGAGAGAGAGAGACAGAGAGAGAGAGATATACATAGAGACATGTCGATATATACAGATCTGCATATATATGTAGATATATAGATAGGTTAAAAACATCTACACATCTATGGTGGTACAGATGCACGTATGCAATAATATCTATCTATCTATATATATATATATATATATATATATATATATATATATATATATATATATATATATATATATATATATATATATATATATATATATATATATATATATATATATAGACACACATACATACATGTGTGTAGACAGCATCTGAAGTGTTCATATCTGAGTATAACATGGATCATAGCAATCACACATTCCACCCCCCCCAAACAATATGAACATAACATATGAAGTATATATGCCAATACACTATTACAAATATGTTCTATGGACACAGTCACCAACACAGCTGCACTGACTGCAAATATCCATGACAAAAATACACAGACAACTTTCATTTTGCAAAACTTTATTACATTCTGATGTATTGCCAAAAGGATTCAAGGACTATCAGTACCTGCATGCTCTACAAGAAGCATTTAACAGTGCCTTAATGAATCAGTCTGCAATTACCATAGTATTAATCCACTAAGGGATAGGTATTCACATAGGGAAAGAACACCCTCAGACATATAGACATTGTATAAAAGGGGTTCCTACACACCTGCATGTGCTATGTACACCCACCAACATCTACTCCATAACCAAAATACTTACATCAATATATACTGTCATACCAAAACCAATTATTCAACTACTGTACAACATCTGCTGAAACCTTAACATACCTGGACACAGACACACTAACATGGCCCTATGTGAATTAGTTGCTGTTATACAACTGAACAGCTGCTGATGTTACAGAGTTTGCATGAACTAATCCTGTTTCAGAGGGTTGAAAGGTTCATACACCAGGAAGTGTTACAGAGTACTGATTATCAGCACAGTATGATACACAGTAACACCAAACTAAATATGTCTGGTAAGCACACTGTAAAACCCCTAACATTATATGCATAGCTATGCAGCCTTGAGCTGGTCAAACAACCTGGCCAGACTGAAACATATGCAGACGTATTAGGTACAGACAAACCCTGCACAAGTAGCAATGTTCAGAAATATAACGGCAGTACTCACATTTAAATATGTGGGAAAATTAAATTGGGGAAAAAAAAAAAAAAAAATAAAAAAAAAAAAAAAAAAAAGGTTTAAAAAACTTTCTAAAAAACCATCAAAAAATTTGGGTTTGGTTTTTTTTAACAAAAAAATAATAAATTTGCAAAAAAAAAATTTTTTTCCTTTATTTTTTATTTTTAAAATTAAATATATATTTTAAAAAATTTAAAAAAAAAGAAAAAAAAAAAAAAGTCAAAAAAAAAAAAAAAATAAAAAAAAAAAAAAATAAAAAAAAAAAAAAAAATAAAAAAAAAAAAAAAAAAAAAAAAAAAAAAAAAAAAAAAAAAAAAAAAAAAATAAAAAAAAAAAAAAAAAATAAAAAATAAAAAAAAAAAAAAAAAAAAAAAAAAAAAAAAAAAAAAAAAAAAAAAAAAAAAAAAAAAAAATTTTTTTTTTTTTTTTTTTTTTTGTTTTGTGTTTGTGGCCTTTTTTTTTTTTTTTTTTTTTTTTTTTTTTTTTTTTTTTTTTTTTTTTTTTTTTTTTTTTTTTTTTTTTTTTTTTTTTTTTTTTTTTTTTTTTTTTTTTTTTTTTTTTTTTTTTTTTTTTTTTTTTTTTTTTTTTTTTTTTATATAAATAACATTAAATTTATTAAATATTTTATTTATATTTAATAATTTAATTAATATTTGGGCAAACTGTTTCCTTTCTAATGCATTCTGATTTTATAACTTTGGACTTTTGGAAATTTAAAATTTCCCCCCCAAAACAAATAACAAAACATTTGAATTATTGAAAATTTTACACTTTTACAAAATTTTTGGAAAGTAAAACCCCTTCCATGCAAAAAACCATGAAAAATCCAAAACCTTTCATTTTGCAAAATTTTAACATTCTGAATGTTTTTCCCAAAAGGTTAAGGTAACCCTTGTTACAGGGTTTTGGCCTTTTAGTAATTTGGGATTTACAAGGGTGGATTCAATTTTGGAAAGAAAACACTTGCATTTTTAAAAAGGGGTTTCAAATGTGTTTTAAACCCCCCCAAACATCTCCCTCCTAAAAATTTTTAAAACAATAAACTGTCTTTTCCCAAAAAATTTTAATATTTTAAACATTCTAAAACCTTCATATTTTTGGCAAGAAAATAACAGGCCCATGGTACTGTTATAAAAAGGGAAAGTCCCCTTTTTAAAGGGCGGGCCCTAATTGTTTAAGGGGGGAAAGGGTTCATGGAATGTTACAAATGTTATACCCTTGTTACACGAAACCCCAAAATATTTTTGGGAAGCAATTAAAACCCCCTTTCATTTACATGTTATGAAAATTGAGGGGAAACCCTTTGGCCGGGGCGGGGCCAAATGGCTTAGGTCAAAAAACCCTAAAATAGAATGGAAATTAAGGAGACCACTTTGAAAAAACCCAGGTTTTACCTAAACCTTTCATTCCAAAAACACCCGTTGCAAAAATTAAAAATTAAGGTTTTTCCCCAAAATGGAAGGGGAAACCCAATTTGGATATCATTTTAAAACCCCTTTCCCAGGGGAAAATTCTGGCAGTAGAGTTAAAGGATGTGGAGAATTGGTTTTTGGCCCAAATTTTTTAATAGCCTTTTATGATCTTAACTATTTGTTTAAATTCCCATCTGTTTATGGGCATAAAAAACATTAAAAACAAACCGGGGAGTTTTCTGCCCCAAAAACCCCCAATTCCTGGGTTGGAAAAATGTGATTTTATATACCCGAAAAAAAGGAAACAACCTGTGGGGAAATTGCTATTTTGTAATTCAATAACGGATTTATGTGTCCTCAAAGGAAAGGAAAATTCCTCTAAAAGGGAGAAAAACAATTTTTCCAAATGCCAGTGGTTGGTCCAAACAAAATTTTAAAACAGAATATGTCAAAACATTTCAAAAGAATTTTTAAGTAAACTTAAATTTTACGTCTTGGGTTTTCTTGTAAGAAAAACTGAATGTCATAAGGAAATTTTTCCACAAATAGCTTCGGGTTTTTTTTAATTTAGTTTGTTTTTGGGGCCCTTTCCTGGGGAAATTAATTTTTTCTCAAAATTTGCCATGTAAAAATTTGGAAACCCCCATAACACCACCCCCAAACACTTTGTTTATCCATTTCCAGGGGTAAGCTAACAGCCCAGTTACAGATAAAATGGATGGACATTTATTGAATTGTGGGTTTTTAACACTGATCTCACTTTTTAAACAAAACACATTTCCCAGAAACCAAAGGAAACACATCTCCCCATTTTTTTTCAACAACACGTGCTTTAAGTTTTAAAAAAAGTGCCCTTTTAACTAAAACCCAGACACAAAATAAAAAACTGTATAAATAGTTTGCAAATTGTGCCCACACCCCCCAGAACACTGCTGGCAGGGAACATTTTATAAAATTTGTAAATTGAAACCCCTCTCATATTTTTAAAAAAAACCTTTGAAGGGAAAAATTGTAGTGCCCTTTTTCCGGGGGGCCAAAAGGGATTGCCCCCTAATAATAAAATTTTTTGAATAAACACATGGTTGGGAATACCAGGTTTTGTCCCAACCTTTTTCCCAAAAAACCCCCTTGGACTCATGGAAAAAACAGGGTAAAAAACTTGTTCATTTTTAAACCCATGCAGGAAATGTAAGGGTGGGAATTCTCCCCATTGGCCAAAGGGAATACTGTTATACCGGGAAAAAGGTTGTATTCCACAAGTCTAGTAATGATCTTTTTAAAGGGGTTCCCCAAAGATCGGGCCCGGGTTTGGGAAAACCCCAGGGAAAAAACAGACCTTAAAATTGCTTTGCCAACAGGGTGATGTCCCCCGGGAAAGGTTTCTCCCAAAAGGGCTAAAATTTTTTCCCCCAAAATGGGTGTTTCACCCCATCAAAAATTTTAATGGGGCCCCACTGTTTAAAACACCAAAGCAAAAAAGGGTTCCAAAAACAATTGGTACTTGTAAAAACCTAAAAGGCACCATAGTAAACCCAAACTGGGGAACATTTGTGAGGGGCCCTTGGGGAATGTTTCAATCCCTTCAGAAACCCCCCAACCCCATACCATTTTTTATAACACAAAACCTCACCCTTCCCTTTATTTTTATTGGAACATGGGGGGGTTTTGCATCCATATTCCCTTAAGGGAAAAGTAAACCCCCACATTCCCCAAAAAATAACCCCTTAAAGATTTTTTAAAGCGGGCCCAAACTCCCTTTTCCAAAAGTGGAAAAAAAAAAATTCACCTTAGAAAATTTTTAAAACCCCCCCAAAGGGGGCGGGAAAACCCCCAAAACTATCATTTGTGAAGGGGAAATTGGGCCTAGAAAAAACCTAATAAGGGCTACTTTTAAACTTTCCCATTTTTAACTTAAAATCCCTTTTGCCCCAACCCCTGGCCCCAATTTTCCATGTTGTTTCAAACCCCAAGGGGACCGGGAAAACACAGTGGGAACCGGGGTTTTTAACGGGTATGCCCAACCGGGGTCATTCTCCAAAGGGCCAAATGTTATGCCTAAGGGAAAAAAGGGGATTGTTTTCCCCCCTTTGCAGAATGGAAAAGGGGTATAAAAATTTTGCTGTCTAAAAGGGGAAACCTTAAGCTTTCCAACGGGTGATTGTCCCCGGGGAAACGGAACCCGGGGCCCAAACCCCAAACCCACAAAAAAGGGAAGGAAAAACGGGTTTTGGGACCCAAGCTTTAAATTTGTCCCAAAAGAAAGGTAAAAAACCCTTTGGGCAAAATTGAACCCAACATGGGGGTTAGGTGATCCCGGGTTTTAAACCCTCAAGAGCAATAAAACCATTTAAAACCCACAAACCTCCCCTTTGAAACCTTTTTTCAACCCACCATATTTAAAGGAAGCCCCCAGGGGCATTCAAAATTAGTGTTTTAAATTTTGTAAATGGAAAAAATTGCCCCAAAGCCCCCCTGCGGGTTTTTCCCAAAAGCAAAATGGCAATGGGAAGTTACTGAGCAGAAAACCATTTCATCCAATACCCTTAAAACCCTTAAACCCCTTAAAACCCCCAACAGGGTTACCCCCAATATATCCATGTAAAAAAAACAGGGCCCGAAATAAAAACATGCGGGTTCCAACCCTGTTTTTTTCCCCTAAACCCAAATTGGGCTTTCAGGGGCCCCCTGCAAAAAACCCCCAGGGTGTAATCCTAAAAATGTTAAGAAAAATTTTCAGTTTTTCCAAAACAAACCAAGTTCAACCAAACCCAAAAAAGGGGCCCTGGGGGACCATTTTTAAAGGGTCCACAAAGGGTTATAACCCCAAAGGGAACACCATTGATTTTGGGAAAATAGTCCCCAAAAAACCCGCTAGTCTTCGTAAGGGCCAAAGCCCCAAGTTTCAATGTTTTTTTGAAATAAAGAAAAGATGTGTGACAGAAGGGGGGAATTCACCTCAAAATGACCTTTCCCAGAGGGGTTTGGAAAACCAAACCCATCCCCCCCCCAACGGTTTTCCAGTTAAACCCCAGTAAACAAAGGCCCCTTAAAATTCCTATGCAAAAAGGATTTCCCAACTAATTTTCGGGGAAAACCCAACACCCCCAGGGTTTTCCTAAAAAAATTTAAAAAACAGCACCACAAACCATTTTCCAAAAAGCCCATGTCAGGGTTAAAATTTTGGTACCCGTTATCAACCCCCAAAAAGGGGAAACCCCAGAAAGGAAAATTGCCCTATTGATTGGTTTGGCCAAAATGACTTTTTTGAACTGGGACAATTTTGATAATGGTTGTTCCATGCATACAAAACCTTTTTGGCCAGGTGGTGGTCCCCCATATGGCCACAACCTGAAACTATGTATTTCCTTATGTCCCAAGGGGTTAAAACCCCGGGACCCAAAACCCAACCCCCAAAGGAAGGGTCAACAAATAAAACCGGTGGGGGACAGTTAAACGGGGTTACCCTTTCCCCCCTTTTGTTACTTACCACCCCAGTCAAGAAGGGCACCCAAATTAAAGGGTTTAAAAATCCATGAATAAGAAATAATTGTTGCCAACTCAAACCTTTTGTCCCCTTTTGGGGGGTTTACATTTTTCCCTTTAAGGATTATTGCCCCCATTTTTGTAAGGGCCTACCCCCTGGCCCTTCAACCAAAAGGCAACTTTTTGGGGGATGCAGCCTACCCTGAATAACATCATGTCCAACCCAGAAATTTTGGGCATGCTATACTTAACACATCCTGATCCCAAATAAACACATACTTCATGGACATCCACCTTTCTAGTACAAGGATCACAACATGCCTGACAGATCTTTGCCCCATACACTTAACATACTCTTGCCATACAATGCATCCCTGTCCAGTGATGCTGCACATCACCCAACTTTGTGACATGGTGTGATGACCGGGTGATGTCCGCATGTTGTAATATATCAGTAACCCTAGATCCTGTGGCACTGCTTGGTACTGGCCACTAAACGCAAACGTACCTGCGTCTGTTGCTACTTATTGTTAGGCTAGGTCTTGTCTGCTCTGTAGCTCACAAATGGCCCCAGGCATATAGCCTACTAGTTCACCTTCCGGCAGACCATACATGCTATAGTTGATATCCAACCCTCCAAATACCATCAGGCTAGCTATTGTCCCATGTCTTACACATGTGCAACACAGGCAATACATGGCAGGATGCTACACAGCTGTACAGTGCCATGTAGATGTATATGGCAAAACACATACATGCTTCAAGTCTGCAGGGTCACAGGTCATGTCCCTAATGCCTATGTATGACTATATATGGGACATATACACAACATTAAGTTTGATTGCATTAATGTGAACACATCCAGACATGTGCTGATAGGTAAAGACACCAGTACAGGCAAACAGACATGTCCATGTCAAGACAACATCCACATGGAGTATGAGCAATGTCATCACATGACACACACATATATGGCAATAACATCACATCACCAGTAAGTGTCAAATGTGTGTGGCTTAAACATGTCAGTGGTGTTAGTGGCAGGTAGATTTGCAAAGACTTGTTTGTAATCTTAATAAATGTGATACACATGTACTTTCAGCTGTACTTCTGTACTTCTCTGTGAGTTACTGTGACCTGTCTCCATCATTATGTCTTCCAGGTATGCCATGTAGCAGGCTGCCAGCATACACCCGCTTGGAGGATGAGGTCCTCATCACATACCTCTTCAACAACCATACAACACTCTTCAGCCATGTGCCACAGGATGCACAGCAGTGGGATGCCCTGTGGGAGGAACTCCACAGGAGGGTAAATGATGTTGGCGGTCACAATCGCACCTATCAGCAGGTGGGCCGACACTGCACTGACCTCATAAGATGGGTTAAACAGCGTGCTAATGCAATCGCCAGGGAACAAGGTGCAACAGGTGGGGGGGGGCACTCACCCAGCTCCCACTCACACGTACCGAGGAGCTACTGGCCAACCTGGGGATACCTACAGACATCCATCCACAAGCTTTAGCTGGTATTGTGGAGGTGGGTGTCTCTCAACCACCGAACCTGGAGTTGCCTAGTAAGTCAGTACTGCACATATAACACAACTATATTTCACATAGTTACATGTGTTACTGTACAATATGTAATGTAACATCATACGCAAGGCATGTCTGCATACATGCCACATACTATAGTCTGCTACTCTATGTATGCACAGATGTGCATACTCCATAGTATAGTGTATTGTACTGGCTTATGTGCTAACATGGACATTGCACCCTGTAGCTAGCACACAGGTGTGGATAATGATCTTACTGCTGTGACACTCCTGTTTAGGTACCTCTGGCATTTTGCAGTGACAGCAGCCTGTGTCAGGTGAGATTGTTATTATTTACCAGGCTTGATAATGCACAGATTATATTAATTGCATGCTATCTGCTATAACACACGTACACATAATGTATGGTGGTCCTGTTAATAGACACTGGTCAGACCTGCAATGCATCACAGTGGTTACCCATGTCAAACAATTGAAGACTATATGAAACATCTACACTAAACCTTCCAAACTGTCATTGCCAGATGTGTGGACAACTGTGAATACAATGGTGGAGGTGTATTTCACTGTAGGGACATGTACTACATATCAGCATTACACATGTTGGGAATACAAACAGTACTGTACAGAGAGCATATGTGTGCACACACTCTAAATATGTTGGAGCTGGAGTATGACCGGCCCACAGGATACACTCCTGTGGATTATACCCTTGCTATGAATGTCACACAATGGCATGTGCTATCTGACATGTCCATGACATGTAGTGGGCTGACTGCAACACTGCTCAACTATCCTGCAAAACATGATGCCTCACATCCCATACATACCACCCTTTGTCTGCATAACCCTGTCCTCAGTGGAGCATATGACATCTATGGGTGTATGTCATATGGGATAACACTGACATGTGAAATAGATGGCAATAACAACCATTGGAAAGAACATGTGTATACATGGCCATGAAGGATGGCCAGAGACATGAAGCAACACACACAGTAGAAGTGATGTACATGTGTGTACACCCTGTTGTACATTGGCTCGACACAATACAACTATAGCCTTTGTGTAATGGTAATATTGCAGATGTGAAGCACTAAACATCATGCAGGCCTGTGCACAGCTTGTGTAGGCATAACATGAAACCACCACATAACATGTCTTGAACATCTTGAGTGTGTCACAACATGACAGCATTCACCTATACAGTATCCAAATACATACATGTGTTGCAAAACATACACATACAACCACATCAGACCACAGATACAGTACATTCACCTTGCTGGTGTCAGACATCACTGTCATGCCTGCTCATCATGTGTGTGAGGTACACAGATGGCATGTGAGACATAGAGTACTGCTAAGTTAGCCATGTGTGGGCATAGTTGCCAGGCATCAGTAATATGGTTGCAGATGTGCAGGGGGTGTCATCCATATACCCTTCTGTGGCCTGTGTCACACATTCCACATTAGGGTTTAGTGTGTATACACCTCAGTGATGTGGGTCACATTCCACATTAGATATTTATTGTATGTGAACATAGTCATGGCTATGAACTGTGTCAGTAACTCACACTGTATAACAATTGTGAAGCCACATGATGCCCTGCAATGGCTATGCACATCAGCTCAATGTGCAGTATGTCACTGCATATTTGTAGGGTGGACAGACAACATTGCATCAGCTGAAGGCCAATGTTAGCATAACACGTCCCTGCATTGAACACCATTTCCGTACTGTAGATTGGAAAGGACACCATTCTGTTACACATGTATGCATGTCATTCAACATGTCAGCAGAAGACATTTCTTACTACATGTGATTGGCAAGGTCATACGCCACACATCAAGCCGGTGTACTGTAAACCTGTGCTGGTCTGTGGCACCATTGCAAAGTAGGGACAGACATGTCAAACATGTATGTACAGCCACATGCACAATGTCTGTAGACTCAGCTCAGGGGTAGGTGGAATAATGTTGAAAAGACATGCACTGCTTTGGGGGAGATATGCAAGCTAGGGCTCAGGCAAACATAGTTTTCAGTCAACATACCCTTCTGCTCATGTCCACACACAAAGGGACAGTGGCCAACACAAAGCATCAGTGGCAGATGTACAAAGGTCAGCGATGGTCTATTAACATGTAGTGTATGTTGCACACACCATGGCAGTGCGGTTCAATGGTGCAAAGTGCATGCACTGTGTTGCAGGTATGGGGCATAGGCTACTAACACAAATGGTGCAATACAAGTATGTATGCTAACCACCACTATAATTGTGTAAGGTGCATGCTGTCTGCTATAACACATGCATGCTATTGTGTGCAACTCAGGGATGTATGATAACTACCACTATAACTGTCTAAGCTGAATACCATCTGCCATATCACCTGCATGTAGCATGTGTCTGTGTGTGTCTGTGTGTGTGTGTATGTGTGTGTCTGTGTGTGTGTGTTTGTGTGTGCCTGTGTGTGTGTCTGTGTTTGTCTGTGTGTGTGTAGTATAACTTGTAATGTACAGTTCTTGTCTTCCCCTCACAGGTGTTGATGTAGGTGCATTGCCCTCCTGCGGTCCACCTGATGTTAGTGTCCGCACAGACTCTAGCAGTGATGATGATAGTATGATCGAGGCACAGGCAGGGTTGTCAGAGGCTGAATCTGTGCCATTGGTTGCCATTCCACCTGTATCCCCATCATCCTCGCACACAGTTCCCCTGCCTACACATACCCCATCACTACTGGCCATAGAGGAAGGACAGTTGGCAGGTGGTAGCATGGAACAGGGAAGTGTAGAGACTATGGAAGGTGTGCCTGCACACCATGATCCCAGTCAATTGACTGGTGATGTCCCACACAGGCATGTGCCCAGTGCTGCTCATAGGAGGACCACTGGCCAACATGCCCCTGCGAGACAAAGCACATCAGCTGGAGTCACCAGACACATGTTTCAGGCTGTAATGGAGACACAGGCATGTGCTGAATGGCACAACAGAGAAGATCTTTGGCTTCAGAGCGCTGCTGTCCATTCATTAACTGACAACATCCAGGCAATTGCAAATGCTCACCATCATCTTGCAGATGTTTTGGATAGACAATTGGGTGACATGGTGGGAGTCCTTGACCATGGCATGTCAATCCTCGAGCGTGGAATGTCTGTGTTGGAACATCTGGTGGGAGTGAGCTGTTGGGAACGTGGACGTAGGTCAGGTACATCACCTGTTGAAGGTCTACATGAACATGATACTGCACATGCCCACTCCTATAGTGGCGGTAGCAGCAGCAGTACAGCTGGTGATGTGCAGTCCACACCAAGACACAGCAAACCACATGCACGTGGTCCTGGATGGTCCCAACAGGGATACGATTCCAGTGGACATGTGTCATCAGATAGTACCCAATCTGGTCCTCTGCCTGGTAGTGCCCGTGCAACCCCTGGCAGGTGCAGGTCACGTGGCCATGGCCAGACACTGTGTACTGTGAATCCTGCCTTGTACAGTCTGCAGCTGTCAATAATACTCCTGTGTAGGCCAGCCACATGCCAGACCTGTGTGCATGCATACATACACACACACACACCAGAAACAAATGTAGGGCACTTCAACACACACATACATAACATCCACATATGCCCAATGATATCACAGGCCCTAACACACACACATAATGTCATCCAATGGCACAGCATAGGCCTCTGGTAAACATTATCACCCTGTGCATATGATGATTCCTGTGCCGCATCCCTGTTATCCACACCATCGGTGCAGGCACATGCTCATATGGTCTGATGCACAGGGTGAACATACTAGGTAGACAATTGCAGATTAATATTGTTGAGTAGTGTTGACAGGCAGCAGACATACCGTGTATTACAGTTTTAGAATGCATTTTGTACATCTGACAGTATGTATCATGTGTAATAACACTAACAGCATGTTGATCTTGATGTTCTACCTTTCTCTTTCAGGTGTAGTTGCATGTGCCGGGGGATGTCATTGTTTGCGGTTAGTGTCCCATTTGTACATGTTGACTACTCACTGGTCTGTATGACAATACCTGCATGCACTTTGTAGCTTCCACATCACAGTTATAATCTCCAATGTTTCAATTATGTTTACTGTTCTAATGATCCAAGAGTATGATAGCTGTGTATTAAGCTACTGTGTTCAGAGCCATCACATCCATAGTGGGTGAAATCACAGTTATAGTTACCTGGAGCAGGGAGGAGGTAAACGAGTGGCATAGCAGATGACAAGGGTAAAGGCCATTGGAAATAGTGGCTTCTCATTGGGAAGCAGTAATACTCACTACCATGACAGCATGCAAACACAGACACACCTACACACTCAGGGATTCACAGACTAAGTAACACAAACTCTGACACACACACACAGTTGCCAGTGTTCAGATGAGAACCCCTGCCTATGTGCATATCATCATTATAGTACTACACAATTACAAGAAGTGCCACAGAGATTACACATGTACAGGTAGTTGGAATTGCCTAAGATTGAGGACATCGACAGGGATACTACAGTGCAGTGAGTGTATGTGGGGAGGGGGGTTCATCAGTAGGCTATGTAACAACAAGTCATACCCCAGGGTGTACATGTTAACAGGTGGTTTGAATGCCCATCTAAGATTGATTGCATTGAGTGGATGGGGGGAGGGGGCATTAACATTTCACTATGATACAATACAGCCTCACTCCAGGGACCGGACAGCCATACACACACACACACACACACACACACACACACACACACACACACACACACACACACACACACTGTGGCATTCACAAAAATATACACCTATGTCACGCACATACAGACACTTGACATGTGTGAGGTTCAACCACCTGCCTATGCCTTTCTTTCTACACTTCACTCTGTACTGATGTCAACAACAGTGTTCAGGAGATTGAAAACATGTGGGATGTATTCCCAACCATACGTGACATATATAGACATACCTACACTTGCCAGTACTGTGAATCAAACACCTGCCTATCTCATGATAGGTATTACAGAAGTACAGCACTACCACATTTGCTACAAAGCTTGCTGACTCTTTCCTTTGCCAACTGTGCTGATATATCCACAATATATGCACAGGGGAGATATTACTGTTACAGGTGTCAAGAGGTTTGCATTCAGTGTCACCCTTACTGCATTCTACATTGTCTGTCTTCCACTTCAGTTAAAAAAAACAGACCTTAGCAGTTACACAGGTTATTGTAGGAATGGCTGTAACACACCAGTGAGCTGTCCTCAGTGACCATTCATCTGCAAAGTAGCCCCACCACTTAGTAGTCATGTCCAAACATCTGTCCATACATCATGTACAGCTTACTGTACTTTGAGCATATCACCATATACAGTTGGCAATGTTGAGGCTGCATTGCAACAGCATGATGTACTAAGACAACAGTCACCTTCAAACATCAGACACTGCACACATGGAATCTACACAAACATCAATACATGTACACATACACGGTCTACATCAGTAAGTGAACTAGCAGGTCAAGAGGATACATTCCACACCTTCCCCATGCCATGTGTGAAACATAGCCGAGCATTACATCATAACGGATGTTGTATTCATGTACTGGTAGGACACAACCACCTTCACCGAGTAGCCAAGTGTACATATATGACAACAGCACATATCAGCAAGACACACACAGCATTATTCCATGTTATGCTCCTACAAACTGTTACTTGACAGTGCCATGGTGAAGCTAGGGCACTGTAATGGTCAACAGTGAGCACATCATATTTGCCACACGCACCTCATGTTTACTGGAAGAGTGCCAGCAATGTGCTCTGTTAGGCTAGGCAGTACATTCATTCAAGCATGTGTGAGGTCTGTGGCTTGTAAACATCTCACCCCAGCATGTACTGGCCATTGTGATATTAAGGTTAATGTCCAGAGAGCACACAGCATGCATGGCTTGCATTTGTTGGCATGGGGTATATGTAGGAGCTGTGGCCACACATGGCTGTACATGTCATGAACATATCACCTGTGACTACTCAGAAACATACAGAGCAGATCTGGATTTCCCTGAGTCTGTCAATACAGGCCTTGTGTAGGTCCTATGATCCTGTTATTTGGATATGTTTGTAGGCATTGCATTAGGTGGACATGTCTAATGACATACATGCCACATGGGTTGTTGTATGATATGATAGGTGTTGTGGGTGACCAGCAGAGAGGGAATATTACCTCTGTTAACATAGATATGAAACCTTATGTACTGTTAGCATGCTATCTGCCATGTGCATGTGTGTAATGACTATAGCCACCTGTATGTAGAAAGGATAACGAAAGCTATGGTAATGTCATTTATGTTGTATGAGTGTGGGATGTACATATCCAGGGCAGTTACAGTTAGGTCATATCCAACCATGAGAGTGTTGTTTACTGGTGTACAGCAACAGTCGACTGTGTTAATGCTGACAACATCTGATGTACCCTGGTATGTGTACAACTGAGCTGGTTACAAACAGTGGTATTATTGCATTGCATAACACATTATGCAGCTGTGTCTGTACATGGGTACTTTGCACAGTTGATGTAGGCCTAGGTACAGTCCACCAATCGAAGGTTATCTGGTGGTCTTTCATACTATGTCATACCACATATGGATGTGTGTTGGTACTCTGGGGACAAGGTGGTGGATATATATGAGGATACAACCTAGAATGCAACGTTTGCCACTGTCATCTGTACCTGACTCATCAGTGATGAGTTATGTCAGAGTAGTGGCCTTTACATGGGAGTAGCCTTTATGAATATGTGGACACCACCACCTGGAATGGTCCATACCACTGTTATGGCCCACATGTTTGGATCTGAGTTATATGGTGGTAGTGCAATTATACAGTACAGAGCCTCCAGCCAGGTGTTCCTCACTGCACAGATGTCAGTATTCCCCATTGTAGGTTCTACATTGAGAAAATGGCTTACTAAAGCCACACATCTAGCACTGGTTAGCATGTGCATCCAATGCAATTGTCTTGTAGATGTCAGGGTGTTACTTCTGTGTGTAGGACATTTGCCTTGAAATGCGACTATATGGGTAAATGCGACCTAGGTATTATCCACACACAACTGAAACATGGATGCATGTGCTCTGTGTCGAAGGCTTGTCATTCAGTCATGACAGCCCAGAATGACAGACACTAGACAACCTCATAATAACAGCAGGACATTGGCTCATTGTTTTGGTCTAGCAGTTGCCACTCGTACCATGACATCACTGCGAGTGGCGGTAATGTACTTGGTAGCAAATGCCACATGTAAGGTGAGGGACAGAAGCAGAAATTGTGTATATAACAAATGTGAGATATACTTAAGGTAGCAGTCCTGCTAATAATGGCAACTACTAACACAGCCGAGAGAGGTCATCTTGACACCTGCACCTCAGTACCATTACACAATGGGGCTCACACATTATGCTTGCACATGCCACTGTTCCAAGTATAATGCCACTGTCCACAACCTGCTATCAATGTATGCCTTTCAAGGCAGCAAGGTGTGTGACACATGCTGTAGGTAGCATCTGCCTGTGTGTCCCAGTTAATCTATTGTCTGTCACATCCACACATGTATGATTGTGTATACTTAACATATATATATGTCAGTACTTCATATACATGTATGCATGTGTATCACACAGCACAGACACAGATATATAATTTACGGGCCACATACAGGTATCTGGTAGTAAACCAGTATGATGTGCATATGTACATCTTACCTGTCAGTATACAGCTGTAAACCTGTGTGTTTACAGTAGGAGTCCATTACAACGTGTTCTGTACAGGTAAGTTTATGAGCATGCACACTGGGCCTTCTGTGGTTAGAATCAGAGTGCATCCCAAACAGCCCTGTGCTACTAAGTGTATAAGCGTACCCACTGCCACCTTGTGTAATTTGAGTCAGTGCATCCAACAAGCCCTTTGTTACTAAGTGTATGAGCATGCCCAGTATAACCTTGTGTAGTTGTAGTCATAGTGCATCCCAAACGGCGCTGTGCTATACGTGTATGAGCATGCCCATTGTCACCTTGTGTAATTGGAGTCAATGCATCCAAACAAGTTCTGTGATTCTATGTGTATGAGCATGGCCACTGTAACCCTGTATAGTGATAGTAGTTGTCCATTCCACAGATGGGCATACTCCAGTTCAGGTTCCTGTTGTGCTACAACTATGTCTGTCAGGCCTACCTATGTACTACCTGCAGATGATGTGTCTTGTTTGTGCATACAGGTTGTAATGGACACCTACTTTAAACACACAGGTTTACAGCTATGTACTTCGTGACTGTCAGTATCCCTGTTGTTGTCCTCAATCTTAGAAGGGCATTCTGACTGATTTGGAATAAATAATCTCTGTGGTGTGTCTTGTAACTGCGTAGTACTGTAATAGTGATCTATAGATCGACAGGAGTTCTGATCCCACCACTGGCAACTGTGTGCTTGTATTTGAGTGTGTCAGCAAATGGCTGTGTGTGTCAGCAAATGGCTGAGTGGGGTTGTATGTGTGTATTTGTGTCTGCATCCTGTCATGGCAGTGGGTTTTGCTGCATTTGAAAAAGATACCACCTTTTGCAATGGCCCTTATCCTTGTCAACTGCTGTCTCTTTCCCCCTCCCCCCTCCCCACTGCAAGTAATCAGTCCTGTGATGTCACCCAGCTCAGAAGTGGAATCAGAGCAAGTGTAATTGTATGTGTTCTGTGGCACATACCCCAACTGCATACCACTGTACTAGTTACCTTTACATAGGCAAGACGTGTATGCACAATACTGGCAAGTGTGTACGTGTTTGTGTGTGTGACTACCCTGTAGCCAGGCATACACATGTGTAATGTCTTTTAACATGCTGCACACCATGGTAGCCATCTGTGGTGACTGATATCTACAAAGTATTACATAATTAGGAATGGTAAAGAATACACAGTCAAGCATGACTACAGTTGGGTATGTTATTTTCCTGTGCCACTGTCGAGCAGTGACACAGAAGTGGTCGCTGGGGTGTAAGTCCATACCCATCATTCCCCCAGCCAAACTCCACAATCCCCGGGGTAGATTACATTAGCCATCATTCCCCATCCCAAACTCCACATACACAACAACTGTCCCTTCTCTGGTGAACTGATTAAGATTTAAATTTTATAACACAAGAGATGCATCTGATTTTTGTACACGTCAGTTCCTTTGGAACCCTTCTGTGTCACAAAGGGTTTCAGAAATGTCTGTGTGTATGTATATATATATTTATATATATATATATATATATATATATATATATATATATATATATATATATATATAGCTATATATGTGTAGTAGCTGTGTGTATATATATATATATATATATATATATATATATATATATATATATATATATATATATATATATATATATATGTATATCTATCTATATATATATATATATATATATATATATATATATGTGTGTGTGTGTGTGTGTGTGTGTGTGTGTGTCTGTGTGTGTAGTTATGACAGTTGTACAGATGTAGACTTGTCTTTGTTGTTTCACAGAGAACAGTACATTCAAGGGTACTGTACATATGTACACAAGGTGACTGTCCCATTTGTTTTCCATACTGTGGAATACCTGTAGTAAGATGTGCATTATAAAATCCATGCGACATGTATACAACCCAGATGGCTTAGTGGTACATTCAGTGACCTCAGTGTGCATGGTCCAGGGTTCCAAGCCTTGATGATGCTGTCAATTAGGACTGAATAAGGCAGTTGTAAATGTGTTTTGTGACAGTAAGCAGCGGGTACACACAGGTAACAGACATGTACAACTTGAAATGCCCTTCTTTGGCAATCCTGCTGATGTCACCCACATACAAATACACCTCTGGGTGTGTTGTCATTCAGTAATCTGCGTGGTGCATGCTGTAGTGTGATAATCTAGCTTGGTAGGTGTTCTAATCCCTGACAGACCAAGTATGTATCTGGCTGAGAATAAAATAATGCTTTTTAGAGTATGCACACTCTTTACAATTCAGATATTCACCTTTGGCAATCCTGCTGATTTCACCTACATAGATATACACCTCTGGGAGTGCTGTAAGCCAGTATTCTCAGTAGCACGTGCTGTAACTGCATAATGCTGCAGTGTAACAAGCTAGTTAGGTAGGGGTTCTATTCTAAGACAAACCAACTGTGTGTCTCTGTCTGTCTAAGAATGCAACAATGCTTTTTAGAGTATGTACACTCTTTACAATTCACATAACCACCTTTGGCAATCCTGCTGATGTCACCCACCTAGAAATATATCTCTGGGACTGCTGTAACACAGTATTCTCCATAGCGCATGCTGTAACTGTGTAATGTTATAGTGTGATATGGTGTCCGTATTATATGTGATAATGTCCACCTCACGAGGAGTACAGATGTCAATCAGCCAAGGGACTGTGTTGGCAAGCCATACGCCTACATCTGGCAAAAGGCCTGGTGAATAAAGTATGCAACCCTACTATTACCCGGAATACATTCTGAACTCATGTGCCATACACAAGCACACTTGCCTAGAATATCCCGCCATGTTGCTAGTACCCTGCACATTGATGACAGATAGTAGGCACGGTGTGATTGCAGTGGGCTGCAGAGAGCATGACACCCTGTCCAGCAGTACAATAGGCACAGAATTGTGGACAATGTGCCTTCACTATGTTCCCCACTGGAAGCATGCAACATATGTGGTGCCATGAAATGTAATCCACAAAGGCTATGCAATGCCTTACACACATGCCCTGTATGGACAGATGCCACTGACATCAGGGAATACCTGTATCATGCTATCAATGCTGGTGCAGGGTCAACCTGCTGTCTATAAGCAGGTCCTGCCACACCAGGCCAGTATTGGCATATCTGAGGATAACAGTCTGTGTACACAACTGGTACACATGTACATGTCACTGTACATTACTGTGGGATGTGCACATGCCAGGCAATGTGCATGTCAAGAACTATCAAACACAGACATGGCATGCATTGCAAAGCAATGGCCATACACAATGGTAACCAGGATGACAGGACAGTTCATACAATACCCATCTGTGTGGGACATTGCAGACACTACACCCCTGAACCACACTGCACACCATTGTCAGGTGGTGTGATGCCAAGGATTACGTCTCATCCAGCCTTATACAGTCATCCTGCACATCCAACCACTACACACCCATGAAATAATGCACACATGCAT
Organism: Protopterus annectens; assembly: GCF_019279795.1. NCBI lineage: Eukaryota > Metazoa > Chordata > Ceratodontiformes > Protopteridae > Protopterus > Protopterus annectens. Next base: position 513,586,870 of record NC_056727.1, on the reverse strand, counting down.
GTCAGTACTCGCACCTTGTGCCTGCATGTGGGGTATGATGCTCCCAACCACAGTCACACCCAGTATAACTCCCATTGGCATACTGACTGATGTCAGACACATTCATAGGCCCTAGCCCATAGAACTTCCAGATATCCCCTTTGGTGCATGTAGTACCTGTGCATTACTGCAGTGTGACAAACTAAGTAGTTAGGAAGTGTATTTGTGGGCCTGGCAAAATGTGGCAATGTGTCTGAGTCACTTAGAGAGTGTGGTTGTGTTGATAATGACATCCATTCATGTGGACAGCCATGTGTGCTACACCTAATGTATGTTTACTATATCTCTGTTGCAGATGTCGCTCACCAGCACACATATATGTTCTTACAGCACTAAAACATGTCAGCTTTGTGGCACATGGAGTAAATGCATGCACTTGTAATAGTAATGGTTAGTCAGTCAGGGGTTTGCACCCCTGTACTGGTAGGTGTGTGACAGACGATGCTTAGGTTTTAGTCTCAAATCCCTTCTCTGATGTACTTTGCCTCTGTCTGTCCCTCCCACACACTCTCTGGTGGATGTGGAGGTGTACACCTGCTTAGCAGCAGCTTATGTTTTGTAAGTGATGGTCATGATCAGGTGATGGCCTCTGTACCTATTGCAGTCCTCCTCTAGCTGATCGCATGTGGAACAGCTATGGTGATGTTCCCATAGCCAATTGCATGGAAACACAGTACAATATCTAGGAACATCATGTTGGTGTTTGCCCATGACCATCGCTGTGCGTGGAACTTGGATCTGGTGTTTGGTAAACGGCATCACAGATGATATCTGGATATTCCTCAAACAACATACACAGTGGAAAATAGCCTAAAGACAGGAGGGTGATATGCCAGACATGACTACAGCATGAAAGTGTAGCTATGCTTCATTGAGACTACTGCCAGTTTAACAAGTTGTGTGTGGTAATGGCTATTCTGCATGTTTTAAAACTAACAAGACAATGGTCTGTTTGTGAGGGAACCCCCATCTGTAGGGCCATCTGTGGACTGGTCAGTGTGTGGGACCATTTGTTTCCTGTGTTACTCACTGAACACACATCTGTGAACTGCAGAAGCATAGTGTGAGGACTGCAGTCAGTACATGGTAATAGTAATGAGAGTTACTGCCATTGCATCCCTGATTGGACATATGTCACATGAAACAGTGGTATGACAGTCACTTTCTGAGGTTCTCACAGTAACATGCCAATAATGGGCCACTGTTCATAGCTGCAGTCACAAGTCTTCTACACTTTGTACAGATGTCATGCAGTATATATGCATGTGTTGTGCTCCCTCTGCAAATGTATACCATCTGTTGTGTTGGATTGATGGTCATATCTATACATGCTGTTATAAGTAATCCTGAATGCTGTTGACTATTACTAAGCCATATCTGTGTTAAAACTGCAACAGCATAGGCTGTAGGGGTTTGGAGGTCCCGGCAGAACCTCCTGTCCCACTTCAGCTGGCCATGGCACCGGGCACCAGCACATCTGGGGACCAGCCTTGGACCTCCTCCTCTGTTGGCTCTGCACCACCTTCTGGTGGAACCACCACTGAGGATGGGACTTGTCCCCCTGGGAGCAGGTCCAGACAGGAGCTTGTCCGCTGTTGTGCAGTCCCAGGCGTGGTGTGTAGGGGGCTCAATAAGGGGTTTTGAGGCCAGATAGGCCATCTTGAGGGCAGAGTGTCACATTTAGAGGGTGAGCCTGCCCCTCCTAGACAGCCCCCAGCACAGACACCTTTGCAGCTGTTTTGGTGCAGTGGTGGCTGCCCATGGCTGGGGACCTCTGTCCCACTGTTTCCATCTGGGGGCTCATGGGCTTGAGACTGCCAAACACCCCTGCCCGTCAAAGGTGTATCCCCCCACATGTGTCATATACCGACCCTGTATGCTGTCTTGTCTGTCATCCTACCCAACCTATCCTCCACGAGCATACCTACTCTCCTTCCCCCACATCCCACTCTCACCCTATGGAAACAAAAGGCCAATCTGTTCCTAGTACAACATTTGCCCCATGCATAGCTGTCCATTTCACACACGTGTCCACTGGACACATGTAACCTTTTTAATTTGCATCACAACATACTCCCATTGTCCTCACCCCTATCTCTCGGGCACACGATCCTGGTATGCACATGACTCCTAAAGGTTCCAAGTACACATGATGCAGACGACCCCACTGTACACACGACACTACCGGTCCCTCTATGGTTATCCCATTTACCTTTTTCATGATGATGATGTTGCACACAGCACCTTGCAAGAGTACTGTTCTCACATAATGACTGGACAGAAACTGTTGTGTTAATAAAATAAAATGCACAGAGTGATGTATTTGGCCAATATACAAATGTTTGCGTGTATTAATGGCACATGACTGTCTGAGGGAGTCTTGATATTACATAGGACAACACCACTACATAATATAGGCATTGCTGGTGTTTCCCTTTTCATTCCTTTTTTAATGCTTTGTTGTCACATGGGATGTTTTTGATATATCTATATATATATGTATGTATCTATATCTGGACATAAACAGACACACATACATCTACATGATGGAATACATTTCCTATGCTGTTGAATGACTGTGCTGGATGATATGCTTGTGATAACATCTGATGTCTGCATATCTGCCATGGCTAAGTGGTAAATCACATTGGCTGTAGTGTGCAGGGTCCTGGTTTCGAGCCTTGCAGAGGCCATTTATTTTGTTGCTGGGCGGAACAAGGCCATTGGATACAGAGTGATTAAGACACATTAAAGCAGTTGTGAGTGGGTGTGCATGTGTTTGCACAGAGCTAAGCAATGCTAACCTCCGGTTACAGTTTCTTACACTCAGTTAGCCTCTACATTGCTTCACCAGTGTGATACTCACATAATGGCAACTAAACAGGCTTAAACCCGCTTGCTCCCGCACTTGCAAATGCACTGCATTTGGTGTTTGCATATGACACTCACACCCCTGGGTGGAAGTGAGGACTATGATAGTATCTTGTGATGACTATTACATCAGATTACATATCTACCGTATCGGGAATGGCTGCCCATTAGGCAAAAGCATGCCGTTCGACTGTATGGAATCCGTGGCCTGTCCAGAGTTTGATTCATATTATTGGTGTGTTCCTCTTACAATCTGCACCTGTCTGGCTAATACATGGGAACTGACACTCTTCAATACAAACAAGTAATTGGGTTTTGGAATGCACATCCTTCAGTAGAGTCATGCTACCGCATACCTATTATTCTATCATCTTTCTAAGGTTATAAGTGGAATATGTGCTTTCTGTCCCTATCAGATCTCTCAAACGATTGGGGACAAATATCAACTGAATCAGGCACACGTCATGACAACATCAGGGACACATTTAAAATATTAGTGCTATTAACCTGACACATTGACAGACTCAGAGCATATGAATTAATACACATTTTCTGAGGTAAATGATGTTTATAACTCTTAATTGTTGTCATCATTCATTACGTGTAATTCACCACTTTTCCTCCAAAAGTCACAAGTTTTAGGAGGGATTAAGTGGGACAGAGTTAGAATTTGAGTCACAATCAGAGACATCTCTGGAAATCGGGGACAGTTGAGAGGTATGGTCCCTATTTGTTCCCCCAATGGTTTATGTCCTTTCCAGTGGATTTGCTCTTAGGGGTTGAGAGGTATGGGCATAAGCTATGCCCATTTCAGAATATTACTTACATCCCCGGGGTGGTCCTAATACAACTGCGCCAGCCAACACCTGCATACCTAGGCCCATAATTGCATACCCATAGTTCCCCCTCCTGCCCCTCCTCTACAGCACTCATCCTTACTGTGGGTGCAGGTGGGGTATAAACACACCACTACACACTGCCCATTGTCGGGACATGTCATACGTTGTGTCGACCCATGGGTTATCAGGCTTGCACAACCTACTGGTCCGTGTACGTCAACAGCCTGGTTTGATGAATCATTACAGGGACTGACTCCGATGATCAGTAATTTTTGGGTGTCCCACAAGGGACATTGATGTCTTTGTTTCAAGATTAGACCTGGCAGGTTTCTCCCACTGGTAGTATCCTGCCGATGGTCTGGGAAGCAGTGGTATGTTTATTTTTATTGTGTGTCTGTATGTATTACTGGCCTAGCTGGGGGAGGGGGTTGATGCTACATGTTACAAGTTTGCTTATTGGACCCCTCACCCCCATATGCACAGCCTGTAAACATATGTAATTGATAACTGCTGTATCATATCCTAGCTGGGAATATCTGTTCATTAGGCGGTTGCTCTAACCAATACATTGTTGCTGTGCTGCTTCATTTGCATATATACCCATATACCCATGACTCCTGGTTCCCCAAACACCCACCCCAATGCCTCCTTAACACTACAGGCATCCATTCTCCAGTTGGATTTGCGGTGTATCCACACCACTACACATTGGCCACTCCCTATTCCTGTAGACCCATCCCATCGGTTGACTCACTCCATGTATCCTCAGAACTCCCAAACTTTTAGTCAACAAACATTGGTGACATGAGCAACCAAAAGGACACTATTCGCAATTTTTCCATTGTCCCACATGGGACACGCATGTCTTTATGTCAAGATTTGACTCTATAATTCATTACATCCTTACTCCCGTTAACATGACACTACAATAAATTAATAAGTATGACTATGTGGTAATGCACAAGTTACACATGAGAGACTAATTATGTACATGTTCAGCGTATTTCTTTTACAAATAGACCGGTTTAGTAATTGGCGTTGCCATAGCAGGCACATCACAGGAATGATTCCATGTGTGAGAAAGCCCTCACATTTGATTTTTTCAGCACAGCACTGACTTCGGACATTGTACACACTTCTGCATTTTAGCAGTTTCGTCCCTTCCCTTTTATGCACAACCTATTATTCTATCTACTGTCGAGGTTTGTAAGGGCACATTCATGTTATTTATGTCTGCAAATGGAATGAATATGTTACAGAGAATGTACTTCTACATATCAATGTCTGCATGTGTGTATGCATATATACTTATAATGAACTCGCTGACCTCGATGAGGCGGTCCAATTAGAACCAGCCCAACCAACCCTGGCATGCCTGGATCCATAATTTCATACCCATAGTTCCTCCACCCCACCCGAGTTCAACATACATGCATAGCATCCATTGTCCAGTTGCTATCGCAGCCATGACACACCTCCACACATTGCCTCTCCCAAGTGTTAGGGGCCCTACACGTATGTTGTCCCAACCCATGTATTCTCAGGCTCTCCCACCATTTAGTCCTTGAACATACCCACCCTTGCTTGTGTAATGGTCGGATGGCCAAATATTCTATCAACTTTGGGATAGTCCCACCAGGAACTACCCTCTGATTGTAAAGTAGACTTAGCAGATCAACAATGTTACTCCCACTGGTAATATCCTGCCTGTGGTGTGAGTAGCAGTGCTTTGCTCAATCCTGCCCAACTTGATATGACATACGCTGACAGCGCTATATAATATTGGGGTTGCAGTTGATTCCCTTCTCATTCCTTTTGCATGCTTTATTGTTACGTCGTTCATTCTTCATATATACGTCGTTCATTCTTTATATATATATATATATATATATATATATATATATATATATGTGTATATATACATATATATATATATATATATATATATATATATATATATATATATATTTACTATATCTGTACATACTTATATACATTTCCTATGCTGGGCACTGCTTAGACCCGCACAAGCGCACTCAGACTTGCTTACTGGTACTTGTATATGCTTACTGCTGCTTATTTGTGCATACACCTGCTTACTAGTGCCTTATTCATTATGACAGTGCCACTTTGATCGAATGACATTTAGTTAAACATCTCATGCGATACTCTTATGTCGGTTTTACAGCAAAACGACATTCATTCCACATGGAAAATGATATGTGCTATTGTTGGGCTTGAACCGTAAATGCCTGTTCATTAGATGGATGCTTTAAACACTACACTGTTGACATTTACGTTGATTTCGCATGTTTTTCTCTATTTGAATGATTTTGATGTGTAAGCTATGCTTGGCAGAGGGCAGCGACGAGCAAACACGCTACACTTTGCTTACACCTTCGATATTGCAGCAATACAAATGTATAATAGGGACACGGGAACTCTAATTGTGAAAGTTATGGGGACGGGGCTCCACATTCCACTATTTGCTTGTGTGTTTACTACTTCGATTTTATTTCACTGTTCATGGACACTCTTGTATGCTTAGAATACATTTTGGTATCCATGGACACTGAATTACTGGCTTACTATTAGAGGTGGGCTCTAATAGTAAGCATTATAGGTTGCGCATCTGATGGGGCATGTTTATGACTCCGTAGAGCACTTGTACATGACCCCTGCACTCGCAGACGTTTCCTGTGCACATCAAGGGTGTGGCGGCGGGCCCTCATACATATTCATATGGCAGTGCTGCACCATCTGTAATGAGGATGCTCAGCACAAGGCTAAAACCATCCTTGTGCCGAGCTTCTTGAATCCTGAGGATTTTTTGTACACTGCATGTCAGTGCCACAATCAATGTCTATGAACTGAACATGAGAAACATTAAGCAAAATACACTTATACAACCATGCAATATGTTTCTAAAAATAAGAGCCTGCCTTCATATAAAATTTTGCTAAAGAGGAAAGATTTAAATTTATATAAAGCTTAAAAGCAGATTTAAAAGTATTAACCACACATTTTTCCTGTCTGTAAAAAGTTTTTTTAATCATCAATTGCCAATGAATTCAAAACTCCCTGACAATTTTAAGAAGCTGCTTTAAAGGAACATCTTACAAAGTTAGCACCATTGTAGATATATAACATTTAGCCATGGTAATGATGATCATAATTATGGGTTCCTCCTCTGATCCAACTGTGCAAAATAAATCTCTAATAATACAGTGGAGCCAGTCCACAAAATTTTTATAACTGAAGAGTCCGAAAACTGAGAAGACTATTTCAAATAGTTATTAATAAATTTCCAAATGTTTGAAACATTGAATTAGGCTTGAAAAGATGGAATGCATCAGTCAACTATGGGGCACATTAAAAAAAAATTTAGTTGGAGTAAAGTACACATGGAAGAGTATAAACTGGTGATAAAATAATTTAGAAAATGCTCTTTAAAGAGCTATTACACAATGGGCAGGATTCACGAAGCCTCCGTGTAAGAGTTATAACTCATACACGGAGGCTGCAGTTAAACGGAGTGATGTCAGCATGCTCTGCATATTCATGAGAGCATGCTGAATCACACCTAAGGCTAACACGGTCCGTGTAAGACAGTAGGGGGCGTGTCCGTAGGCCGAGCCCTGTAAGCAGACACGCCCCCAGAAGAGTAAAAGTGCCCAAAGTAAACACCCACGACAGAGTCCATGGAAATGTGAATAAACACAACACAACACATGCCCCCACAGACAACGAACATAAAATGTACAAATGAACATCTCATAATTTTTTTTTAAATTGTAAAGATGTTTAACCGTGAGTGCTTCGTTTGCAGGCGTGCCGTAAGCAGCTACAGTTAGCAGTCAGTGGGAAAGCATATAAGAACTAAATATGCAAAATAAGCCAAAAAGCAATAGCGTAGCGGTAGAAATGTTGGCTGAAGAGCAGGCATTCATGGTTCGAGCCCCCACAACATCAATTTTTATTTTTAGCAAAATAAGCACGAAACAAGTCCCTGACAAATATGTACACATAAAATCACATTTTATGTAAAATGTAATGAAATAGCCCATTTATAGTGAAGAAATGTGAGGTAACAAAACAATAACAGAGTGAGTGCATCTGCCCGTAGGTGAGCAGTGGTTTAACTGGTGCAAAATGAGTGCCCGTAGCTGAGCAGTGGTTTAACACGCTAAATCTATGTGCCCCTAACTGAGCAACTGAGTAATATGCATGCTGATAGCCAAATGAGGCTTAAACCAGCATACCCCGTTTGCGCGGAGTTGCGCACCGCTCAAACAAGCTAACCGACGGGCAATGTTGAGCAAGCCCTATCAAAACTGCCTTTACACAGACACACCCCTCACCTTGTCTAGACAGTCATAAAAAATAAAAAGTAGTGGTCAGGTTCGAACCCAGGATACTATACACCATAGTCAAGATACTGAACCACTATGACAGCAGTGCCTATAAATGCAATAATAGCAAATATATAGGAATGAATACAAACTGGAGCATGACAATGCAGGTTTAGTGAAGTTGATACAATTCCAAAATGGCCAATCACAGATATGTGCGGGAAAAATGGACTATATAAGCCCCATAGGCGGGAATACACAGCATAAACGATTGTAGAACTGACTTGCAGCCAGAATGACAGGAGTAGGTGAGGGTAGTTGCTTTCGAGCACAGAGGTGGGGTGTTGAGGAGTCCAGGTACATGGTCTGGCTCCTAGTCCACAATCATGAGGCCCAACTCATGCAGGGCCAGGTCCTGTGGGGAGCATATAGGGCTGAGGCGTGGGACCGGTTGGCTCATGATCTCACCAGTGCCACAGGGATTCCAAGGACTGGTGAGCAGGTCCGTCACCACCATGTGGACCTGAAGAGATGCAAGCAGGACCAATTGAACCTTTGGATCCAGGAGGCCCTGCAAATGCCCAATGCCCCACTACTGAGTAAGTTACATTTAATTATGTATGTAAGAAATTAAACTAGCTGATATTATGGAGATGTATATTCCAATATTACTTCATTTATATTACAGCTGCAGGTGTCCGTTCTATGGACCGCAGAGCCTATGGCGATAGGCTGGTGCGGTTGCGCCACCAGGGAGGTCAGTAATCCACTACCAGTAACTGTAAAAAAATATAAAAGTATGACAGAAAAAGATATCC